>NC_092872.1:465786845-465909345 GCF_028372415.1 Notamacropus eugenii | reverse complement strand
AGCAAGCACATCTCTTGTCTAGAACCTTGGCTATCAAGATCCCTAGGGTATAGAGACAACTCATAGAACTTAGAAATGTTAAAAGGGACTTTATATAATGTTTTAAGACTTGTAAAACATTATAATTTCATTTGCTGTCACAATAATGCTGTGAGATCGGTGCTATTATTATCTCATTTTACAAATGAGGAAATAGAGGCTATTATTGACCTATTCAGGATCACCCATGCTTTCCAATATTAATGTAGAAGGGGACTAACAAACAGGAAGATTGGTTTCTGGAATGAAAAGAAGATATGCAGCTTTTAGATAAGAAAACACACTAGGAAAAAAAGAAAGACAAACAAACGGAGATCCTTGACTCATAGAGTTGCCGTGCCTACATAAGGGTCAGGAAAAATGACAATAGGTGGAGCCTTTCACTTTGAGTCCAGACTCCGCACCCCCCCAGTCTGCCAGCCAATCAGACTAAAGAGATCTCAGCAAGCATACTGCTTATTTCCTACTTACAGAATAAGGAAGTCAGAGAAAAGCAGAAAAAGAACACAACTGTACTTCAGAAAGACTAGGAAATGATGTAAAATCCAAAAGCAACTCTCCGACGGTGCACACCCAGAGACATTATCCCCAGAGGCCTCAGGTCAGTATTTTTGACATGGTTGGATGTCTGGGTCATTGATTTTCCTACACAAGTCTGTCTAATCTTAAGTATAGTAGTTCCTTTGAAACCTTCTCTTGGCTTCTGACTCTGACCATACTGTGGGACCTAAAACAAAGCCCAGACCCTTCTTCTACACTCCTGGAGAAAGGACTTCTTGGACAGGCTTAACATCTGGGGAAGTGGGTAAGATTGCTAGCTGGTTATAAGTAGAGGCTTGTGGTGAAACCTTCTGATGGAGGCAGAGAGTAATGTCAAGTTGCAAGAATGGGTGTGTTGCTATTGTCCTCTCCCATCCCCCCCTTCCTTTTGAAATCTTTTGCTTTTATAAATGAGTTAATATTAAGAATGTTGTTGAGTCATTTCAATCATGTCTGACTCTCTGTGACTCTATTTGGGGTTTTCTTAGCAAAGATTCTGGAGTGGTTTGCCATTTCCTTCTCTATCTCACTTTACAGATGAAGAAACTGAAGCAAACAGGGTTAAGTGACTTGCTCAGGGTCACAAAACTAGTTATCTGAGGTCAGATCAGAATTCAGGAAGATGAGTCTTCCTGACTCCAGGTCTAGAGCCCAATCGACTGTACCACCTAACTGCCAATATAAGGAATATATATATATATATATATATATATATATATATATATATATATATTTTTTTTTTTTTTATTATACCTACTTTTCTTCCAAAGCTAGAGAGAAGGTGGGTATCAGATACTGTGTGGTACAAAGGAAATAATACTGGATTTGGAGCCAAAGGACCGGGATTCAGGTCTTGACTCTACCAAATAGTAACTGTAGCTTCTGAGACCCAGAGAAGAGAAATCCCAGGAGATAAATACCTACATCTGGGCCAGAGGCTAGCTGAGCATCTGTAGGCACAGCTGCCTGGATGACTTAACCAGACCCTTCGATTTCATGAGCATGGTTGGAAGAACCAATGGAGCCTTCAGAAAGATTGGAGTCAGACTGACTTCTGAGGAGCAGGAGAAATGATGCTAGGTTGTTTGTCTTGTCTGGATTCCCTATATGAAAAATAGGGAGAAATGGAGGGGATTCTTATCAATTGGGAAATGGTTAAACAAGTTGTGGTATATAATTGTGATGGGATACTACTGTGCTTTAAAAAAGGATGAGCTGCTTGATTGTAGAAAAACATGGAAAGACTTACATGAAATAATGATGAGTGAAATAAGTAGAACCAAGAGGACATTGTAAATAGCAACAGCGATATTGTTCAAAGAACAACTGTGAATGATTACATTATTGAGTAGTACAAATACTCAAATCAACTAGAAAGGAACTATGAAGGAAAATGCTGTCCACCTCCAGAGAAAGAACTGATAAATAGAAGTATGCATAGTATGATTTCACATATGTGTGTTTGTGTGTGTGCGCCAAATGGTAGCTTTCTCTAATGTGGGATGGGGAAGGAGGGAGGGAGATAGTTCAGAAATTAAAATGTAACTGAAGAATAAATAAAATTAAATGAAAAAAAGAATAAATGACTCATCAAGGTAAAAAAAAAATAGGCAGAATAATTCTACCAGGTGGCATAATGAATAAAGCTCTTGACCTGCAGTCAGAAGACCTGAGTGATTCCTGCCTTTCATACTTACTAGCTAGGTGATCCTGGACACCTATTTCAACTTCAGTTTCCTCAACTGTAAAATGGGGATAATAATAGAACCTACTTTACCAGGTTGTTGTATCAAATGAAATAATAGATATAAAGTGTTTTGCAAACCACAACGTGCTATATAAATATTAGCTATTATTATAAAGTTGTAAGGATATTATAAAAAGATGTAAGGATAATATGAACACGATCATGAAAGATTTTTGGAAATAATGACTTTAGCAAGGGGATGGCAGCATGATACAGAGTATTGTAGGTCTTCTCTTTGCCCTCTAAGAAAGTTTCCAGCTTTCAAAACAAAAATACAAATCCTCTATGAAAATCTGTCTTCCCCTACAGGAAAGTAGGGGAGAAGCGGATAAGAGGGGAGTATGATAGAAGGGAGGGCAAATGGGAGAAGGGGGAAATAAGAAACAAACACTTTTGAGGAAGAACAGGGTCAAAGGAGAGAATAGAATGAATGGGGGGTGGGATAGGATAGAGGGAAATATCATTAGTTTTTCACAACATGACTGTTATGGCAGTGTTTTGCATGACTACACAAGTATAACCTACATCGAATTGCTTGCCTTCTCAATGAGAGTTGGTAGGAAGACAGGAAGGGAGAAAATGTAGAACTCAAAAGTTTTAAAAACAAATGTTAAAAATCGTTTTTCATACAACTGGGAAATAAGATACACAGACAATGGAATATAGAAATCTCTCTTGCCCTATAGGAAAATAGAAGGGAAGGGGATAAGAAAAGGGGTGGGTGATAGAAGGGAGGGTAGATTGGGGAAGGAGTAATTAGAATGCACACTATCATGGGGTGGGGGAGGGATAAGATAGGGAGAAAATTTGAACTCAAAATCTTGTGGAAGTGAATGTTGATAACTAAAAATAAATTAATTAATAAAAAAATATGAATCCTCTTATTAGGGTCCTGGGAGCAACACCTGTTTAAGAGATAATAATGTTTGGATCAGGACCCTAGAATACATCCTCACTAAGAATAAGGAACCCCCCCCCTACACGTACCTAACTCCTGAACTAGGAGTTCTTCAATAGACTACTATTAGCTTATCTGGCTTAAACCTCAGGAAATAGTCCTTGGTCTATAGCCCCAGTCTCAAATTGCTAATCACACAACAAGACAATTTGAAATTGCCCAAGATAGTTCACCACAAGAGTTCTACATGAGAAACCAGTAGGTGGTACAGTGTATAGGCAGATGGACTTGTAATCAGGAAGACCTGCTTTTGAATCCTACCCCAGACATTTACTAGCTGAGTGATCCTAAGAAGTCACTTAACCTTTTAGCCTCAATTTCCTCATCTGTAAAATGGGTCTAATAATCATAATATTATTTCTACAAACACTGATACCACCACCACCACCACTACTACTACTGCTATTACTACTACCACCCCCACCTCCACCTACCTACCTAAATCACAGGATTGTTATGATAGATTAAATGAGATAACGTATAAAAATGTTCATCAATCTTAAAGCATCATATAAATATTATACTGTGATTATGCCTACTTCCTTCTCTCTACTAGCAGGAGGAATGTAAACTGGTCTTTGACTCTGAAAACCTTAGTTCTTCTCTCCTAGCCAATGTATCCCCATTGTCGTCTCTTGTGCCCACAGCAGCCTACAAAATATGGAGAATAACCAGTACCCTGGAAGTTCAGGCTGGAACAGGCATCTTGGTGCCCACCACAAAGAGAAAACAGAAACTGAAGCAGGAGCAGCAGCCCCACTCCATCCTGATACCTTCAGCCCAAGGCCAGAGAAAGACTTGAGTAGGTTACTCCCTGTAAACCTCCCAGAACAGGCAAGAGATTGGAGAAACCCAAAGATTCTTCCTTCTCTTTCCACATCTCATTAACTTTGCCCCTCTGAAGGGAGCACAATTTCCTGTTATAAACAAGGGACGGTTTGTGGCAGAAAGGTTCTTCCTGAGCTGACCTATCCTGGTACCCAATGCATTCCTCCCCATCTTCCCCTGCTATCAACTGCTGTGTGTTTAAGGATTCCAGCAGATTGACCTTTCTTTCATCTCCTCTCTCTCACTGTCTTCAATCTTTCCCTGTCTATTGGCTTCTTCACTACTCCCTACAAATATGTCCATATCTCCACCATCCTCAAAAATCCTCACTGGCTCTTAGTCATCTCTGCTAACTATCGCCCCCTATCTGTCCTGTCTTTTGCAACTCAACTCATTCAGAAAGCTGCCTCCACTTCCTCTCCTCTCATTCTAATCTTTCTGTAGTCTGGCTTATGACCAGACAAACAAAACCGTTTGTTCCAAAATTACCATTGCTCTATTAATTGCCAAATTCAATGGACCTTTCCTTATTCCTCATCCTTCCTAGTCCTTTTACACTACTGATCACCGTTTTCTCCTTGATTCTCTCTTCTCTCTAGGTTTTCATGATTCTATCCTCTCCCGATTCTCCTCCAGTCTATCTGACCACTCCTCAGTCTCTCTTGCTGGACTAATCTAGGTCATCTGCTCACCAAAGCTCTGCTATCTTGGACCCTCTTCTCTTTTCCTTCTATAGTATTTCACTTTGGGATCTCATCAGTTCCCAGTGGTTTAATTATCATCTCTATGACGATGATTCTCAAATCTCTTTATCTGGCCCTAACTTCTCTGCAGTTTCACAGGTCCAATTACCTATTAGACATCTCAAACTGGATGTCCTACGACATCTTAATCTCAGTATGTCCAGAATTGAAGTTATTCCCTCCAAACTCTACCTCCTTTACACTCTCCCCTATTACTGTTAAGGGTACCACTATCCTCCCAGTCCCCCAGGCTCAAAATTTAGATATCATTCTCAGCTCCTTATTATCTCTCACCCTGACATATCCGATCTGTTGCCTGGCAGTTCCTGAATACATCCCTTTCTCTCTTCTGATATGGCCAATACCTTGATGTAGACTCTCCTCACTTCAGTCTACTATTTCAGAAGCCTGCTGATTGGGTTACCTGCCTTAAGTCTCTCCCCATTCCACTTCATCCTCCACTTAACCACCAAAGTGATTTTCCTAAAGCACAAGTCCATCCATTCCCTAAAGCACAGGTGTCATCTCCTTACTCAATAAACTCCACTGGCTCCCTATCACCTTCAGGATCAAATATAAAATCTTCTGTTTGGTGTTCAAAGCCCTTCCGAACTGAACATTGTCCCCACCCCCACCCCCAACCTCCACAAACTCTCTGATTCAGTGATACTGGCTTCTTTGCTATTCCTCAGATAAGATGCTCTTCTCTCCTGACTCAGGGCATTTGCACAGACCAGCTCTCATGCATGGAATGCTCTCTCTCCTCATCTCTGCCTCTGTCTTCCCTGGATTCCTTTAAGTCTCAGATCAAATACCCCCCTCTACTGAAAGCCTTTTCTAATCCCCCTTCATTCTTCCCTCTGTTGATTTTTTCCTATTTATCCTGTATATAACTTGCTTATACAGAGTTGTTTGCATGTCATCTCCTCCATGAGACTGTGAGCTCCTCAAAGATAAGGACTGCCTTTTTGCTTTTCTATGTCCTTCCCATACTTAGGATGGTGACTGGCATGGAACACATGCTTAAAGCATATTTACTGAGTGACTGACTGACTTAATATGACCCCAAATTATGAAGTCAAATCTATTGTAAATACATATATATGTACACAAATCTATGCAATAGATGTGTATGTGTATACATGCACATATATAGAGATGTCACATTCATACACCATATATATATACATATATACACATATGTATTATGAATTATGCTTGTCATATTGTATTTGAAAGATAAATACAAAATAACTCCTGCATTACACACTAATCTAGGCTATCTATGGCACTGCTTCCTTTATTTACTTCTTCTTTATGGAAAATTTTGCCAAAATTATTAGCATTACTGTGGATAAAAGAGAGTTGTCTTTTTTGAGAAGCATCTAAATCCAGAAATGCTTGGGGTATTGGTACTGTCCACCGCTGTCTCATTGTCTTCCCTGCTTCAGACCCCTCCCCACCTAATTATGGGTCCTGGAGCTTCTCTGAAACATAATTTGCTCATCCATAGAATGAGGGGTTGGATTAGACTATTGGGGACCATTTCCAAGGAGGAAAGCAGGTTACAGTTTAGGATAAGGAAAAATTTCCTAAATATGAACTGACCAAAAGTGAAATGAGCTGCCTTGTGGAATAAGTTTCCTGTTGGTAGAAATCTTCAAGCAGAGACTGAATGATGGTTTTGGGGGGATTATTGTAGAGGGGACATACAATTTCAGTAGATCTCTGAGGCAATAGAAGCTAATTGATCACGGGACTAGGAGGAAGGAGATCCAGATTCTAGTCCTGGGACAGCCACTAACAGGCTGTATAATCTTGACCAAGTCTTCTTGCTTCTAAGTAAAATCATGGGGCTGAACTAGGGGATGTCTAAGTTCCCTATCCACTCTTCCTGTGTTTCATTCAAAATAGAGGATAGACATATCGTTCACTGATGAATAACTTCTCATAACATGTGTGAGATTCCCCCAGGACAGAAGATGGTCCTGCCATCTTTCCACATCCACAAGAAAAGGGTTGTTCTCTCAAATGTACTTACCAACAATAATGCTGTTTTTTCAGATTTCAGCAATGAACCAAGCTCCAACTCTTCCATGACCACAAAGGAGCTCCAGGAATACTGGAAGAATGAGAAATGTCACTGGAAACCAGTCAAACTGCTCTTTGAAATAACATCTGCCAGAATTGCCAAAAAATATTCTTCCAAATATGTGGTAAGCTGACCTACAAAAGTGGCTAGTGCCCTTCACCAACTCCTTGTCTTGATTCTGCCACTAACTGTGGGCAACTCTCTGGGTCCCAAATTCTTCACCTTAAAATGGGAATAATAATGTTCCACTTCTCTCTCAGTATGGTGATATCCTATGGGAGGTGTATGAATATCTTTTTTTTTCAGATTATAAAGTCCCATGTTAAGAAAGGGTTTCCTTGTCCTACCCTGTAATGTAGTTAAGGAGATAAGTCTTATAAACAATAGTGAAGAATCCAGTGCAATGGGTAATTAAACTTCCTTTCAATTAATCAATAAACATTTATTAGGCTGTTACTGTGCGCCACTGGGAAACAGCTAAAAGGAATACCCAAAGAAAATGCCTTTTCTACTATAGCACCCCAAACAACAACGATTATATACAGACATGTTAACACTTTAAGGTTTGCAAAGCACTTCTCTCTTTATTACCACTTTCATTTCACTGTAATTAACTATTAAATTAAAATCTTATTCAGAAAATATTTTAAAAATATTTACTGTGTCTCAGGCTCTATGGCAGGCACCGGAGATTTAAAGACAAAAAATGAATGTACTCCAAGAGCCTACGTCTGATTGACAGGAGATGACATTTGGACAAATATATAAATGCAAAGTATGTACAAAGTAAAAGGAGGAAACCCCAAGAACTAGGGTATCAGATGAGGCTTCCTATAGGAGATGGTAACTCAGTTTGAGACATCGAGGAAACTCGGGATTCTGAAAGATAGAGGTGAGATGAGGAAGGAGTACATTCCAGGCATGGGGAATGGTCTCTGCCAAGACAAACAGATGGATAAGGGGATAGAATGTCCCATATATGGAATAGCAGGCTTCAATCAAATGCTTCTGTTCTTTGGTAGATCTGTGATTCCCTCGTTATGGTATTTTATCCATAGGTACAGAGAGTAACTCGTCAATTTTTGTGACATTCTTGCTTATGTCTTTCCACAAATCCTCCAAGAGTTTTTTTCCTTCCCTCTGTCATGGGCACCAGGAGGATATACAGCTGTTATCTCTTGGTCTCTCTCCATGGCCAGCCCATTTCCCTTTCTAGTCATGCATGCCCTTGAAGATCCCTTCTATGCTATTTCTCATGAGCAAGTCATCATTGGGCAGCTAGATGGTGCAGTGGATCCAGTGTGTGGCCTGGAGTCAGGAAGACTTATCTTCCAAAGTTTCAATTTGGCCTCAGACACTTACCAGTTTGTCACCCTATTCCCTGCCACCCTGGGTAAGTCATTCAACCCTGTTTGTCTCAGGTTCCTCATCTGTAAAATGAGCTAGAGAAAGAAATGATAAACCACTTCGGTATCTTTGCCAAGAAAACCCCAAATGGGGTCCCAAAGAATCAGGCAGGGCTGAACAACAAGTCATCATTGATAACAAACTACATCCTTGTTATAATTAAAATGTGTACTTTAGTTGCCCTTGGGGCTCCCCACAGAGTTTGATTCTTTGAAGATGGGGTCTTGTACAACATGCAGCCATGTAGAATCACTTAAAGGATTCTGGTGCTGGAGAGATGAGTTTTTGTGTCAGGGACGAGTTCAGATCCCTGAAAGTGCAATAAAATTATTTATTAAAACCATTGTGAGACCAGGATTTCCATGTCAAGTGGCAGTCTAGCAGGAGTTCTTAGCCTGGGGTTCATGGACTTTCTTTAAAATGTCTTTAATTCAGCTCATTTAATTTTCAGTTTTGATAGTTGTATTTCAGTGCAATTGGTTTCCTTTATAATCCTATATATGCATTTTGTTTTGTGCATCTAAATACATTATTCTGAGAAGAGGTTAATAGGCTTTACCAGACTGTCAAAGGGGTCCATGATGCCACAAAGGTTGAGAACTCCTGGTTAACACTAGATTTGGAGCACAGTTAAATAATTTTGTCTCTTCTTTCCTCTACCCTTTTTTTTAAACCTTAGATGTACAAAATCATCGTCATCCAGACAGGAAGTTTTGACAGCAACAAAGCCATCCTGGAGAGGCGGTACTCAGACTTTGAGGTGCTCCACAAAAACCTCCTGAAGAATTTCAGTGAAGAAATTGAAGATATCATTTTCCCCAAGAAATACCTGACAGGCAACTTCACAGAGGAGATGATCAGTGAGAGGAAGCTCGCCTTCAAGGAGTACCTGAGTCTTCTGTATTCCATCAAGTGTGTGCGCCGCTCCAGGGAGTTCATCGACTTCCTCACCAGAGCAGAATTGAAGGAGGCCTATGGCTGCCTCAGGGCAGGACAGTATGTCAAGGCCTTGGATATTTTTGTTCAGGTGGTGCCCCTGCAGGAGAAACTCACCCGACACTGCCCCATTCTCATGATTCCTTCCCTGTGTGCTATGCTAGTGTGCCACCGAGATCTGGAGCGCCCTGCCGAAGCCTTTGAGGTTGGAGAGAAGGCTCTTCTCCATTTGCAGACCCGCTTAAGCCATAAGTACTATGCCCCACTGTTGGAGGCTATGCTCCATCTGGCCTACATGTTGGGGAAGGACTTCGTATCTTTTCAGGAGAAACTGGAAGAAAACCAGCTCCAGAAGACCTCAACCAGAGGGATCACCTTGAAAGAGCTTGCTGTCCGAGAGTACCTACACTAAATGGAGTGATAATGATAACAGCTCAATTTCTGTATGGCTTTGCAGCCAAGTCAGGTCAAGTCAACAAGGATTTATCAAACTCTTATTATGTGCCAGCTATACTGAGCAGTGGGGGTTCAAAGACAGACCAAAACTATCTCTACTGAGAGAGTTCCCATTCTAGTAGGGGAGACGACATAGAGTCATGGAGGTAAATAGCAGGTAGATAGACAAAAGACACAGACAGAGGAGATATAAGACACTGAGAGGGGAAAGCAATGGCAGCTGGAGGGACTGAAGACTCCTGGAGTTAGTGAGATTTGAGCTGGGCATTGAAGATAGAAAACTAAGAGGCAGAGGTTAACATTCCAGCAGGGGGTACAGCTACAGCAAAAAGTATGGAGAGAGGACATTGAGTGTTATATTCAAGGTCACTGTTGCTAGAACAAAGAGAATGTGGTGGAGAATAAGGGGTAAGAAGATAGAAAGGCAACTTTAAAAACTTTTTTTTACAACAGACCTATGAAGTAGTTGGGGCAGCTAAGAGGCACAATGGAAAGAGCATTGGGCCTGGAGTTAGGTAGACTCATCTTCCTGAGTTCAAATCTGGCCTCAGATACTTACTAACTGTGACTCTGGGCAGGTCACTTAACCCTGTTTGTCTCAGTTTCTTCATCTGTAAAATGAGCTAGAGAAGGAAATGGCAAACCCCTCCAGTATCTCTGCCAGGAACACCTCAAATGTGGTCACAAAGTACCGGACAAGACTGAAATGAATGAATAACAACACTGAGGTAGTTAGTATAAATCTGTGTTTAATAGATGAGGAAACAGGCTTAGAAAAGTGGGATAACTTGCCCAAGGTCTCTTTCTTGGGATGAGAACTTGAGCTCAGGTCTCTTGAATACCATGACCTTTTCACTATATTAGAGGTTCTTAACCTGGGGTCCATGGACTTTGATTATTTCACTTTAATTGGTTTCCTATGAAATTAATTTTATTAACCTAACCACATGATTTTGAAAAGTTCATAGGCTTCACCAGACTATCCAAAAAAGTTAAGAACCCCCATCAATTGTGTCCTTTGGCCCCGTTCAACTCCTGATGCAGGCAGGTTGTGAGCAGCTGTGGAAGAGAGAGCATGTCAGGTGTCCAGGGGTATGTTGATATCCATAGCGTGAAGTGTAAAGGAGAAATAAGATACTAGATGTCTCTCTGTCTGCCTCCAAATTCCCAGTTTGAATTTAAGTGTATGGATATTTCGGACAAAACTCAAACTCCTTTGGCAGACATAGATTGTCTGAACCAAATTTTTGGACTCCAAGTCTGAGGCTCAGTGAGCCTCAAGAAAGGATAGCAAATGGAATTTTACGAAGGGTATATGGAAATTATTATCCTTTTCTTTTTCAATAATGGCACAAACAACTTGTTAAAAGGTAATTTTTTTATTGTTGTTTTTTTGAAAAGAGATTGCTACTTACCAGCTTCACCTTGCCAATGCCTTTGCTTTTTCACAGCTTTCCTTACTCTCTCCCCAAAAGCACAGCCACCAATCAACCAGACCCCACAGTGCATCGTTAATAGAATTATTCAGGGCTCTGAGAAAAGGGACCAACTTCAAAAGCCAGCTTCAGGAAACCAAACTCAAAGTGTCCTAGCTTCTGGCCTGCAGGAGCTATTGAAACTACTGAATCTCCCTGCCCCCACTCCCATCAGTGTTTCTTAGAGCATCTTTCACCAGGTCGGATAATGACTGAGACATCAGTATGTTCTTCCAAATCCATCTGCAAACGCTTCTGCATTCATATAAATGATGCCATCTCTGATTATTTTCCTCTTATTTCTTATTGCTCTTTATCATTCTTTAAGTTTTGTGCCATTTTCCTTTCATTACCTAAATAAATCTATAAAGTCATCAGTTTAAGTCCTGCTTCTTCTGGGAGGCCTTCCCTGACCTCTCTAGCCCTCTATTTCTGCACTTAGCAATGGTTCTAGTCTCCTCCAGTACCTCTCACAAAAGGTGTTGCCTTCAGTTCTCTTTGGCTGTTTAGACTTTCTACCCAGGTCTTAAGCTCCCTGATGGCAGGGAGGAGGCATTCTCCTCTATTCCCCACAACACCTGTTACAGAACTGGATGAGAAGAGATTCAACAAATACTTGTTGACCTGAATGGAATTTGAGGGGGATTGCATTGAAGCAGCCTTGATGAGAAACCTGCCAGCAGCGCTTTACCAACAGCATAGGAAGGAAGCTGAAGGTGCCTTCAAGGCTGGAATACACCCAGGTTAGACCCTCTGGGGCTCTCGCTTGTCCAGTACAGCTATGCAACATTAACCTAAGACAAATGTAAATAGCACGGTTCCAAACCACTTCCTAAAGGGGTTCACTGTACTGGAAGCCATTGAATGCTGGCTCCATTCCATCTCATTTTGTTACCATTTGGGCCATTAGGAAGCTAATTCGGTGCATCCCATTTCTTGAAATAAGGAAAGAAGCCCGTGAGGAATGCCTTGTTACTAATGAAACATATGCAGGCAAGATGTTCCTTCTCTCTGAACAGCGATGGCTTGTTTACAGGGAATCCTGTGATCTTCCACATCATACAATAATTATTAATTCTTGTGAACTACCATCCCACCAGAGGATGACAGGGAACCATTTCCCCCACTAAACAAATAAAACAAAATGAATTTGTTTATGTAGAGAGAGGAAAGGAACATTTCTCAGTGGAAGAATAAGGGCCTTCAAATTCCTTCCAGTCTCCACCCATAGCTATATGGAGTGTTTTGGCTAAGATCATAGATTTAGAGCTAGAAGGGACCTCAGAGGTCACTAAGACCAACCTCTTCATTTTATAGATGAGGAAACTGAGGCCAGAGAAGGGAAATGACTTGGCTCACATCCCGTAAGTAGTAAATAGCAGAGCCAGAATTTGAACTCAGATGCTCTGATTCTAAATCCCGTTTGCTTTCCATTGGATCAGGTAGTATGTTCTCTGATAGGCCTAGGGGTAAAACAAAATGGGGCTTTCATGGGAGGTACAAAGTCCTCCGAGGGTCAGCAAAGGCTCCCATCTTGCTCCTCACCCCATCCCTTTGCCATCTCACAATTTGCTCCTCTTCTCCAGCCTCATTTACCCATTTCTCTTCATGGCCAATATGTATGTGTCCCTCATCCTTTAGGATAGTAAACTTTGCAAAGGAATCTGTGGCTCTTTGGACCCAGAGGCCTTGGACTAGGGATAAAAAAGAAACACAATCCACAGACTTGGCACTGGACACCCTCCAAATGAGGTCTCGTTTATCTTTGCTGACTGTTGCTCATGGTGCTTCCTGAAGGAAGTATCGAAAAGACCACATGAAAATATGCCACATAGACTTGTAGGCCTTATTTTTCCATCAGAATTCTTTTATCTTTTTGACTCCTTCCCACATTCCCACACAGTGACTAATCTAAAACTCTTCCAGCTAGATCCAAAGTCTATCCCCGTATCCGTAATTCCCAGCAGATGACCTCACTTACCTCCTACTTTACTGAGAAGAAAGACCAAGTGATGGACTCAGACTTTAGACTATAAGCTAAAACTCATGTCCCATGTTCAGAAATGAACCCTTTCACATAAGGGCTAATCAGAAGGAGCATGGTGCCATGGAGGTTTGGAGTCAGAGAATATGGAATTCAATCTAAGCTCTGTTGTCTTGGGCAAGACACTTAACCTCCCTGGACCTCCATTTTCTCATTTGTAAAATGGGACTACATTAGATGATCCTCAAGGTCCCTTCCAACTCTAGGTCTATTATCCTACAATCCTACGACTTCGCTATTTAATGTCTCTGATCCTCAGTTTCCTCATCTGTAAAACGTGAGAGTTTGGGGACAATCCACCTCTAAGATTCCTTCAAACACCAAAGTCTATGAACCTATGATACCCCCATAGAGTGAAGAGAGGCTTGCTTCACAGACTCTTAGAATATAAGAGCTGGAAGATATTTTAGAGATTATCTGCTCTCACAGCTCTTTCAAAATAATGAAGTAAAAGCAATATACCTGTAATTCCTTGACTCTTGGGCTATATCTGGGAAAGTACTGCCAAAAAAGATATCTCCAAACCAGTTAACTTTTGTAGCAGAGTATAAGAGCTGATGAGATGACATATTTTAAAAAAATTAATAAAACAGTATTAATCCTTTAAAATCTATGAAAGTCTTAGTAATATAGGAAGGTTCCATATGTAACAAGGCCCTCACATATTGTAAGAGTTCCTGAAGAACAAGGGGCTGTCACTCAAAGGAAGGCAAAATAGACTCTTGTCCCCCTACCCTTCTCCAAAAGAGACTTTAATTCCTGCCAGGAGGAGAAGCAGGAAGTGGGGCTAGAAATTTGGCTACTTCACTGTCTTCACAGATAGGGGGTTATCAGGCTAGAATTATATCTCTCTGCTCACTTAAATATTATTAATCACGGGTATGGCCAGGTTCAAGCTAACTTCTGATCACTATATCATTACTGTGGGGAGGAAGACCACATGCTTTATATCTAATATATTGATTATTAACGTTGACTCCTTTCTCATCAAATTCCAGTTTCCACAATGAACATACATAGCACTTAGCCAAGTAAATCCATTTATCCAAATTGGCAGCAAAACAGAAGTCAGAGGGGGCACACATGTGAGAATATATCAGGTATACATAGGAGAAAATATTAGACAATTCAGAGTAGAGCTCTCCCATGGGGAGCAAGGTCATTCAGGTCAACCAAGGAAATGAATCCCAGATCTCACCCAAGGGTAGCTCCCTAGAGTCTCTAGTGTTGCAAGCTGGGGATAGGGACATAATGGAGACTGCCAGTTCCTCTCATGTCCTCCCAGACATTAGCAACATGACATGGCTTTGGCATTGTCCATCTTCTCTTTGGAAACTAGAAACCAAAAGCACCCAAAGCCCAAAGAGGCTGAAGAGAATGGAGCTTTGTTCTCTCTGCCTCTTGTCACTTCACCCTATACTTCACACAGGGCAGAGAAACCATCTCTGTCAGTGAGGAGAGAGTCTCATAGCAATGGGTTACAGTGGTAATAAGGTGAAGAATTTTATTTCTCTGCTTTTACCCAGCTAGTGATAATCATTATCCTCCTCAATGCACACCAAAGCATATTTCTTGTACTCTAATTTTTTTCATACATTTTATCCAACCTGGAATATCCTCTCCCCTCCAAATTCTATCTATCCTTAAAAGCACAGTCAAAACTCATTGCCCCTAGGAAGCTCTCATGGATCACCCCAACCCACTCTCCAAATGCTTAATTACCAATACATATATACACACATGTGTGTATGTTTGTATGTATACACACACACATATTATATATATATATATATATATACACATACATCCCAGACAATACATTGATATATACCAGACAATACACACACATGCACACAGACGTGAATGTGAGTGTGTGTGTGTATGTGTGTGCATGTGTATGTATGTAGGAATTAAGCATTTGGAGAGTGGGTTGGGACAGTCTAAGACAGCTTCTTGGAGACAGTGAGTTTTGATTGGGCTTTGAAAGACAGATAGAATTTAGAGGGGAGAAAACATTCCAAGTTGGATAAAATATATATTTTTTTAAAGTATGAAAAAAAGTGCAAGGAATGTGCTTTGATTTGCATTGAAGACAATGATTGTTATATGCTATATATAATTATAAATTCTATAGTCTGTGTATATATATTACATATATGTTGATTGTGTATACGTGTATACATATTGCCTATACTATAATCTATAGTGTTCTGAAAGTTTGTTAAGCTGTTAATGCTCACCAGTCTTATTTCCCCAGATAGATTGATTCTAACAGTCTTGAAGGCAAGAACTATCTTATTCATCCTTCTCCATCCCCATACCCCCAACCAAGGTCTAGTACAGTTAGACACATAACAGGTGCTCAAAAAATATTTGCTGAATGAAGTATAATCTCATTTTAAAAGGTGTTTTTTTAATTAGCTGTATTCTTTTGAAGTCACTTGCTTTGAGAGCTGCACAAGAAATGCTATAAAGAATGTTTTCTTTTTTGAACCCCCAACCTAAGCTTTTCTCTGCAGTTGCTTAGTCTCTGTTGGCATTTTTGTCGGGAAGACTGGTTTCTGCAGCTGGGGAATGATCTCTGAAAAGGCTGGATTTAGTTTCTGATCTTAGGGTTCATTGTACTTGTCCTCAAGTTTCAGATTTAGGATGAATGTAAGGAAAAAGCTTCCTAACAATTTGAGCTAAGCAGAAGTTTAATGGGATGCTTCAGGAGATAGCAAGCTCCCCGTGACTGCACAACTTAAATTCAAAGCTGGATGACCCCTTTGGGAGGATGTTCTTGGGTTGATTTTGACCTCTAAGGTCGCTTCCAGCTCTAAATCTATGATTCTCTCATTTATGAATGCTGCCACTACTATCGCTAAACCTAGGTTCTGCATTCAAGCCGAGTACATCCTCCAGGATAAACCAAAGTGGGGCTTTATAAGGGCCTGGGGGACAGGAGACCCTGGTACAGGAAACACAGGCTGTTGTTTTGCCCTTGCAATAAACCCAGGAACCACTAGATGGCGGTGCCGTATCTGCTGGTTTCGAAAGTGTCCAAAGGACCTCCAATAATGATCTAGAAGAAAAGGGAAAAATTAAAAACAAAAGATATAAAATAATATTGGAAATAAAGAATTTTGGTTAGGAAACCTTACATTTAAATGTTTAACGCCTTTTTAAAATCCCCCTTCTTCCCCCCAAATCAATTGGATTGTGAGTTTCAGATGGCGGTGCCTTTGGTTTTCATTTGTCCTTTGGGCAAGTTCTCATCTCCCTTTCTCAGGCAGCCAGGAGCCCAGGAGAGCTGAGAGAGAAAATATTCTTACAGGCTTTAAGGCCTGGAGAGTTCAAAGGCACAGTCACTGCACCACCTCCCGGCCTCCTGTACCTTTTCCCACTGATCAAAAGCACCCAAGTAAAACTGGTAACTCTTAAAAGAACTATCAAATAATGGACCAAACAGTAAAAATAAATGAGCCTGTAATGCATTCGGAACAGGGCTGGGGGAGCTGGAAGCGCTATTAGCTCGTTTGAACATTTTTAGCAGGTCAGCGTTCTGGGAGGAGGGGGAGGGAGAAGGGGATGAGGTTTTGAGCAAGTTCTTGGAGAGCAAAATTTACTTTAACTGGAATTTTCCATCCTTTCCCACCCACGCCCTCCAAATGCCTTCCAGGAATGGGGTTGGGGCCTGTTGATGAAAACTGCGGTTCTTAACCTGGGGTTTGTGAACTTATTTTTTTCTTTTAATATTTTGTTAACTGTGTTTTAAAATAATTGACTTCCTTTGTAATCCTATTTTATCTGTTCACTCATTCTTCTAGAAAGGGGTCCCATAGGCTTTCACCACACTGCCCAAAGGGTCCATGATACCAGAAAGGCTGAGGACCAATAATGGTCTATGAGCCAAATGGCCATAGAGCCTCACTTAGGTAGCTGTCCTTCTCAGTCAACTCTCTTCTAGGCACCCTGAAAGGATGAATGCTCAGAATGGACAAGAGGCACAGAAATGATGTGAGGTCTTATCATCTCTACCCACAGGACATCTATCACATGTGTGGACATCTTTTTACTCACACAGACACCACCTTAGCTCAAGCCTTCATCATAAGACTTAGAACTGGAGGGGATGTTCAAGGCTATCTAATAAAACCACCCAGGGCAGCTAGGTGGTACCAGGGATTGAGTGCAAGGCCTTCCACCAGGAACACTCATCTTCTTGAGCTCAAATTTATTAGCTGTGTGACCCTGAGCGAGTCACTTAGCCCTGTCTGCCTCAGTTTCCTCATCTGTCAAATGAGCTAGAGAAGAAAATGGCAAAACATTCCAGTATCTTTGCCAAGAAAACCCCAAACGGGGCCATATAGAGTTGGATATGACTGAAACGACTGTAAAACCCCTTTGCAGCTCTTTCCTGGCCTGTCTTAACAGTATTCTCCAAATGAGTCTGCCTGCAGGAGATCAATCTCCTCCAAGTGATTTACAGACGTAGAATAGACTCTCTGAATCTTTGTCTTTCTCCAAGGCTCAATTCAGCTTCTCTTTCCTCCTTGAAGCTCCAAGCTATTAGTGCTACCCTTCTCAACTTTCTTTTATATTAATATTTTATATGAACTTTCTATTACATTTATTTGCATAAGCTTGGCCCAGGAACAAAGGTCCATCTCCTTGATATCAATGTTCTTCTAGTGTTACTGGATGACTGTGAGCCATGGAACATTACAGTCATAGAAGAGTTAAAGTAGAGACCATCTAAAGGTCAGTGACCAAGGGTATGGATGTGAGCAGCCTGCAACATACTAACGATAAAGAATCATGAAAGAGCAGTGGTAAAAGGGACATCATCCCAAAGACATCTGAAGGGGATAGATGGTCCAGTCATATAATGGAGAGAGACAGCTAGTGGTATCTGTAAAACATCAAGAGAAGTCCAGGAAGACTTCCAGCACATTGGCTGGACACCCTCTAGTGACCTTATGAGAAGACATGGGCAAAGGCTGCACAAAACAGATGGTGTGGATGGGCTATGCTCTGTCTTCTTGTGGGGAACACCTACAAGGAGATCACAGATCCACTCATTTGGGTCTATGTCAGACTGCCTTGTTGAATGTAAGCCCCTTGAGAATAAGAATGGTTTCCTCTTTTGTTTTTATATCCTCACTTCCTAATGCAGCACCTTGTGCAACAAGAGGCACTTAATGTTTACAGAATCAAATTGAACTGAAAGGGGATGGGAGAGGGACTCCTAGGTTGGAGTCTGGAACTGGACTTAGAATCCATTTGTGTTCATCCTTCATTTTTTTCTGAAGAAGATCATGACGTCAGAGAAATGGTGACATGGTTTGCACTTGACTTTGTTTTGAGGGAGGGAAGGATGTGCAAGGTCACTAGCATCACTTTCTCCTCCTGAGTCATCTAGATCCAGTGATCAGATATTCATCAAGATGACTGGAGATGGCCCAGGATGCAATGGGAGCTAGAATACAGTACCATGCTTCTGAATACATTTCTACATGCCTTGATCCAAATGAATTTAGAACAAGACTTTCATGGCTCTCTCCCATTTCCAGTCCTACCCCTGGAGTGTTCTTCTCTAGGTCCCCAGCATGCAATGGGTGAACTATCATATGGAAAGAACATTCTGGAAAAATCTGGGGAGGGTATAAGATAATGTAGAAAGAGCTCAAGATTTGGAGTTACAAAATCTGGATCAGAATCCCAGCTATGCCACTTACTAACTGTGTGACCTTGGGCAAGTCACATTCTGTCTCAGTGTCATTAGAACTATTGAGGGGGAGGAAAGAAGGGAAATAAGGAAATAAGCATTTATTAGTGCTCTTACTATGTGTCAGGCCCTTTGCTAAGCACTTTACAGATATTATCTCATTTGATCCTCACAACAGTCCTGGGAGGAAAATTTAAGAAGATGGGGGTTAAGTCATTTGCCCAAGGTCAGATAGCGAGCATCTGAATTTAAACTCTGATCTTCCTGACTCCAGGCCCAGGGCACTGTGCACTACACCACCTTGCTGCAATTGAGAGGTAAAGGATGAATTATGGGAGGACAAAGATGAGAAGCACCCAGGATAGGGGGGCATGAAGGGGTTCAGATTTGCATTGCTGTAAATTGCTTTGGGTGCTGGAAATACCCAAGGAGTTCATGCGTCCACTGGAACAGTAGAGTCATGGTTTCAAAAGCCTGATGACCAATCTAGTCTGGTGACCCCTGTAACTGTAGTGGCAGTACTCTTCATGTCATCCTTCTGGTTATGGAGAAAAGTGACAGGCACCTGTGGCTCAGTTGAAAGGGCTCTGGACTGGAAGTCAAGATTGCTGAGTGCCACTTACTCTCTGGGTGACCTTGGATAAACCACTTTCTCTTTCAGGGACTCAGGTTCCTCATTTGTAAAATGAAGGAGTTGGACTAGATGATCTCTACGATTCCTTCCAACAAGAAAACTTATTCAAGTCAACAAAGCATACTTTATTCAAGTCAACAAGTATTCATTAAGCACCTACTATATGCATGATATTGTGCTAGACATTGGAGATACAAAGAGGAAAAAAATGCCCTATGATCTGGGAGCTTACAGTCTCCTGGGGAGGACACACTACTTATTCAGGGAAGTTTAAATAAAATATAATTTGAGGGAAATCCCACGGATAACTGAAGGGATCAGGAAAGGCTTCTCGTGCAAAATGAACCCTGAAATAAATAAGCCTGGAAGGTAGAGGTGAGGAGCCAGATATATGGGACAACCTGTGTAAAGGCAAGAAAGGGGAAGAGGGAATGTCATATTTGGAGAACAGCAATAAGATCAGATTGGCTGTAACAGAGAGATCATGAAGGGAAGCACTGTGACATGTCTGGAAAAGTAGACTGGAGACAGACTGTGCAGGGCTTTAAAGGCTAAGCTGTGGAGTTTGCATTTTATCCTGAAGGGAAAAGAGAGTCCCTGAAGCATCTGGATCAAGGAAGAGGAAGAGGCAGACTTGTGCCTTAGGAGGATGATTGTGATAGCTATGCAGAGGATGGTTTGGAGAGGGGAGAAACTAGAAGCTGGAGCCCAATTTGGAGACTTCTAACATAGAAAAATTATAGATTTGGAGTTGGAAGGAACCTTAAAGGTCACTCATCTTTCAGAAATTGAAACCCTTAGAAATTAAGTGACTTGTCCAAGGTCATTCATATAGTGATGTTAGAGCACAAATTTGAACCCAAGACCTTTAACTCCAGATTCATTGTACTACACAGCCTCCCAAGTTCAAGCAGCATATGGCAGGGGATTGAATCTAGATGAGTTTATGAGAGAAGGTGAGACATATTATGAATGTGTAACTGACAAGGTTTGGAAATTGATTTGCTGTGTAGAGTGAAGGAGACTGAAGCCTGGAGGATTGCTCCTAGGTTATGATGCCAGGTGACCACAAGGATGGGGAGACTTTCAAGACCTCAACAGGAACAGGAGGTTTAGAGAAGGCCTGGAATTGTTCATGGGGTGGAGGAGTGGATAGCAGGGAGCAGTGAAGATACTTCTCTTTTAGTCTTGTTGAATCTGAAACATGAAGAAAAACATGAATTTTAAGTGGCAGAGGAGAAGAGGAAGAGTATTCCAGGTATGAGGAGAACAGCCATGTCAGACAGAGAGATGGATCAGAGCAGCTTGGTGGCACAGTGAAATGAGCACCGGCCTTGAAGTCAGGAGGACCAAATCCAGCCTCAGATACTTACTAGCTGTGTCACCCTAGGCAGATCACTTAACCCTGAATGCCTCCAAAAGGAAAAAAAGTGAGTGAGTGAGTGAGAGAGAGAGAGAGAGACACAGAGAGAGACACAGACAGAGAAAGATGGAGGCTCCTGTGTGAGGAACAGTAAGTAGCCCAGTCTCTGTGCACCATAAAGTGTGAGGAGAGGAGTAGTGTACACGAAGGTTGAAGGGGATAGAAAGGACCCAGTTTGTGAAGAGTGTTAAATGCCAAATGGAGGAATTTATATTTGATCTTTGAGAATTTATGGTTCCACTTGAATTTATTGGTTTAGCTTACTGGTGGGAGGTGACATAGTCAGCTTTGCCCTTTAGGACAATCAGCTCAGCAGCTGTGCAGAGGATTGATTGAAGTGAGAAGAAACTTGAGGCCAAGAGGACATTTAGGTTGTTTGCTATCTGTCTAGGAAAGATTTGATGAATTAGAGCAGTGGCTGTGTGACTACAAAGGAGACCTATGTTAGAGCTGTTGTGCTGATGGAAATGATACTACTTGGCAAGTGATTGGATAGGAGTGATAAGTAGAAGTGAAGAGCTGAGGACAATATCGAGGTTATAACCTGGGAGGTGAAGCCTTGACAGTAATAAGGAAGTCCGGAGAAGAGGTAGGTTTGGGGGAAAAGATGGTGGATTCTGTTTTAAACATGGTGAATTTGAGAGGTCATGCAGCTGGAAATGTCCAATAGCCAGTTGGTGAGTGGAAAAACTCAAGCTCGTGGGAGGCTTCCCTGTCTTCTTTCAAGTCTCACCTCAGTTCCCAAGCTTTTATCAATCCTCCTTAATCTTAGTGCCTTCCTTCTGATACTACCCCCGAATTTGTCCTGTAGATATCTTGTTTGCATGTTGTCTCCCCCATTAGTCTGTGAGCTTCTTCAGGAAGGGACCGTTTGGGATTTTTTGTTTGTTTGTCTGTTTTGCCTTTCTTTATATCCCTTATAAAGGGATAGAAAGTGCCTAACACAGAGTAGACACTTAATAAATGCTAGTTGACTGACTGATTGATGTGGGCTCACTCTATAGAACTGTGGATTATAGAGATAAGAGTTAAACTGTTGTAATTGATAAGGTCACCAAGTGAGGGAGGATAGAGAGAAAAAATTAGAAGACCCAGGACAGAATCTTGGGGTACACATACAGGTAGGAGGCATAGCATGTATAAAGATCCCACAAAGGAGACCAAGAGAAAGAGCTCAGATAGGTAAGAACTGATCCAAGAGAGAGCAGTGTCACCAGCACCCAGAGAAGAGACAATATCAAAGAGGCAAAGTTGGTCAACAGTGCCAAAGGCAGCAGAGAGGTCAAGAAAGATGAGGATGAAGCAATAGCTATGAGAGACAACAATTCAGAGATCACTTTGGAGCACTTTCAGTGGAGTTAAAAGTTCAGAGGTCAGATTGCAGAGGGTTTAGAAGAGAATGAGAAAAGAGGAAGTGGAGGCACTGAGTATATACACCTTTTTCTTTTTGTTCTTTGAATCAGTTGAAGGTTTTGATTTTTTAATTAATTTAGTTTTAGTTTTCAACATTCAATTTTGTAAGATTTTGAGTTCTAAGTTCCCCCCCCTTCCCAAGATGGCATGCAATTTGATATGGGCTATACATGTACAATTATATTAAACATATGTCCACACTAGTCATATTGCAAAGAAAAATGAGAGCAAAAGGGAAAAACCACAAAAAAAGAAAAAACCAGAAAAAGCAAATAGTGACTCCATATTTCTTTCTCTGGATGTGGATAGTATTTTCCATCATGAGTCTTTTGGAGTTGTCTAAGATCATTACATTGCTGAGAAGAGCTAAGTCTAACAAAGTTGGTCATTGCACAGTGTTGCTGTTGTGCTCACTTCACTCAACATCAGTTCGTGCAAGTCTTTCCAGTTTTTTCTGAAACCCACCTGCTCACCATTTCTTATGGAACAATAGTCTTCCATTACATTCATATACCATAACTTGTTCAGCCATTCACCAATTGATGGGCATCCCCTCAATTTCCAATTTGTAGGCATCTTTTTTGAGGAATTTAATGGAGAAGTGAAAATGAAATATAGAATGATGGATAGCAAGAATGCAAGGTCTGGTGAGGGGTTTTTAAGAGTGGGAGAGGACTGGACAGGTTTATAGGCAGCACAGATGAAATGAATCAGTAGAAAGGGAAAGGTTGAAGATTAGAGAGGAGGATGATAGAGGGAGTGATCTGCTGGAGAAGATGGGAGAAAGTGGTATCAAGAGTCCATGTAGGGGACTTCGTTTTGGCAAGATGATCATTTGAAAAAATCTGAAATAGAATGGTCACAAAGGAAGGAGGCAATCCAAGTGAGAGCAATGTCATGGGAAAATATGAAAGAAAGAGCACCCAAGAGAAGGGAATGATAAGTAATGTCATACCCTGAAGAGGATAAAAAATACTAAAGACCTAGGAAACAATATAGGATTTAGAATTGAAATAATTCTGTGATTTAAAAAAAAATTTTTTTATTTTAAGTTTTCAACATTCATTTCCACAACATTTTGAGTTCCAAATTGTCTCCCCATTTTCCCCCTCCCCTCTCCCCAAAACACCTTGCATTCTGATTGCCCCTTCCACCAATGTGCCCTCCCTTCTAACATCCATCCCTTACCTTATGCCCATCTTCTCTCTTGTCCTGTAGGGCAAGATAAATTTCTGTATTCCATTACCTATATTTCTTATTTCACAGTTGTGTGCAAAAATAATTCTCAACATTTGTTCCTAAAACTTTGAGTTCCAACTTCTCTTCCTTCCTCCCTCCCCACCCATCCCCACTGAGAAGGCAAGCAATTCAGTATAGGCTGTATATGTATAGTTTTGCAAATTACTTCCATAATAGTGGTGTTGTGCAAGACTAACTATATTTCCCTCCATCCTATCCTGGCACCCAGTTCTTCTATTCTCTCTTTTGACCTTGTCCCTCTCCAAGAGTGTTTACTTCTCCCTCCTCCCATTTGCTCTCCCTTCCATCATCCCCCCACCCTGCTTATCCCCTTCTCCCCTACTCTCCTGTAGTGTAAGACAGATTTTCATACCAAATTGAGTGAGCATGTTATTCCTTCCTTGAGCCAAATGTGATGAGAGTAAGCTTCACTTTTTCCCTCTCACCTCCCCTCTTTTCTCCTCCATTGTAAAAACTTTTTCTTGCCTCTTCTATGAGTGATAAAATTTGCCCCATTCCATTTCTCCCTTTCTTCTCCCAATATATTCCTCTCTCATCCCTTAATTTTATTTTTTTAGATATGATCCCTTCCTATTCAACTCACCCTATGCTCTCTATCTCTCTGTCTCTTTCTATATGTGTGTGTGTGTGTGTGTGTGTGTGTGTATGTGTGTGTGTGTGTGTGTATAATCCCTCCAACTACCCGGACACTGAGAAAAGTTTCAAGAGTTACAAATACTATCTTTCCGTATAGGAATGTAAACAGTTCAACTTTAGTAAATCCCTTGTGATTTCTCTTTCCTGTTTACCTTTTCATGCTTCTCTTTATCCTTGTGTCTGAAAGTCAAATTTTCTTCTCAGCTTTAGTCTTTTCTTCAAGAATGCTTGAAATTCCTCTATTTCATTGAATGACCATTTTTTCCCTGAAGTATTATACTCAGCTTTTCTGCATAGGTGATTCTTGGTTTTAATCCTAGTTCCTTTGACTTCTGGAATATCATATCCCATGCCCTTCGATTCCTTAAGGTAAAAGCTGCTAGATCTTGTGTTATCCTGATTGAATTTCCATAATATTTGAATTGTTTCTTTCTAGTGGCTTGCAATATTTTCTCTTTGAGCTGAGAACTCTGAAATTTGGCTACAATATTCCTAGGAGTTTCTCTTTTCAGATCTCTTTCAGGAGGTGATCAATGGATTCTTTCAATATTTATTTTGTCCTCTGGTTCTAGAATATCAGGTCAGTTTTCCTTGATAATTTCGTGAAAGATTTTGTCTACACTCTTTTTTTTGATCATGGCTTTCAGGTAGTCCCATAATTTTTAAATTGTCTCCCTTGGATCTATTTTCCAAGTCAGTTGTTTTTCCAATGAGATATTTCACATTATCTTCCATTTTTTCATTCTTTTGGTTTTGTTTTGTAATTTTTTGGTTTCTCCTAAAGTCATTAGCTTCCCTGAACTCCACTCTCATTTTTAAAGAGTGAGCTTTTGAACCCCCTTTTCCATTTGGCTAATTCTGCTTTTTAAAGGATGCTTCTCCTCATTGACTTTTTGGACCTCTTTTTACAATTGAGTTAGCCTATTTTTAAAGGTGTTATTTTCTTCAGCATTTTTTGGGTCTCCTTTAGCAAGCTGTTGACTTGCTTTTCATGATTTTCTGGCATCACTCTCATTTCTCTTCCTTATTTTTCCCCCACCTCTCTTACTTGATTTTCAAAATCCTTTTTGAGCTCTTCTATGGCCTGGGACCATTGCATATTTATTTTGGATGCAGAAGCCTTGACTTTTATGTCTTCCTCTGATGGTAAACATTGTTCTTCCTCATTGGAAAGAATGGGAGAGAATGCCTGTTCACCAAGAAAGTAACCTTATATAGTCTTCTGTTTTTCCCTTTTTGGGGCATTTTCCCAACCAGTTACTTGACTTTTGGGTCCTTTGTCAAGAGTAGGGTGTACTCTAGGGCCCTGTAAGTTCTCAGTTCCTCCAAGGTGGCACTATCAAGGGAGAGGAGTTTACTCCCTGGCCTGGCTTGGGGCTGAGATTCAGATCAGCTGCTCAATTCTCCCTGGGTCTTTAAGCTGAGGCTCCAATGATGCCTGCTGCAACCTGCTGCAACTTGCTGCTGCCACTGCCACCACCATCATCTGGGGCCAGGGTTAGGGGAGAACCCTGCTCCCCTATCATGGAGGTGGAAAAGTTTTCTCACTGACCTTTGAAGCTGCCTCTGGGATTTCTGAGTTGAGGGATCTGTGACCCGCTGCTGCTGCTGCCAGGGATTCTGCCCCCAAGGCCTGCTCTGGTTCTGCTCCTCCCGGAATCGGCACCAACCAAGGCTGGGCTGCATTCAGCTCAGTGTCTGGGAGGAGACAGACTCCTCCTATCAGCCTTCCAGGTCACCCTGGGCTGGAAACCTCCTCCACTCCATTGCTCTGTGGCTTCTGCTGCTCCAGAACCTGTCAAGAGTCCCTCTTCACACGTATTTTATGGGCTATGGGGGAAGAACTAGAGTATGTGCATCTTTCTACTCTGCCATCTTGGCTCTAATTCTGTGATTTTGAAGAGAGCAGTTTTAGCTTTGAATGATGGGATCAGAAACTATTTTGTAAGAGTTTGAGATGAGTGGGAGGTGAGAGAATGGAAACAAGATGAATTAGAAGTCTTTTTCTAGGAGCTGACTGTGAAATGAAGGAAAGAGAAAGAGTGGTAGCTTGAGGGGATAGAATGAGGGAGATCTGAGTGTGGCAAGCAGGCAGAAAGGAGCCAGGAGGTAAGAAAAGATGGTAGGTAAAAGAGGGGATGATAAAAAGGACAAGTTTCTGGAGGGGAAAGGAGATGAATTTAAGGGCACACACACAGAGGTTAGACTAGGAAAAGACAAGGGCAGACTCTTTGTCAGGAGCTAAAGCAAAGAAATTGAGGAAATGTAGATGTTCCTAAGGTATACAACAAGAAAGCAGAAGAAACTCACAGTACATGAGTTCTTTTCTCCATAGAGTAGATGAGCTCCTCTGCTGACAGGGGAAGGGAAGAATCCCAGATTGATTCTTTTGTGATGGCAAACTAGACTACCTTTTGTCTCAAATCTTACCAAGCCCTTAAGCACTGAAT
Source organism: Notamacropus eugenii (assembly GCF_028372415.1). Classification (NCBI taxonomy): domain Eukaryota; kingdom Metazoa; phylum Chordata; class Mammalia; order Diprotodontia; family Macropodidae; genus Notamacropus; species Notamacropus eugenii. The sequence goes on along the minus strand of NC_092872.1, from coordinate 465,882,554 downwards.
GGGTGTTGCCTCAAACTAACTGAGACCTGGGAGAGAATTTAGCTTTAGTTTTAAAATGTCAAGGTCTCCCACTGCATCCAGGACCATCATCATCATCTTCACTTATGTCTTGCCACTGGACCCAGAGGACTCTGCAGGAGAAAGTGGGGATGATAACTTTGCACAGCTCTGCCTCACTTAAATCCAATTCATTTGCAAGTCAAGATTTCACCCTCCTGATGTCACTAAGCCTCTTTGAGAATGAAGGGTGAACAACAGCAGGGGAGGAGTATTGTAGCAAGCTTTGGGGAACAGTTGTTGTGGGAAAGATGAGAAAGACTTTAATCAGTAAAGAACAAAGGAATGAACCAGAATCACAGAATCTCAGAGGTGGAAGAGATCACACCAGATGGATCATCAACCATTCCACAAGTATTTATTAAATGCCTACTATATTCCAGGTATTGTGACGGGCAATGGGAATCCAAGAGCAAAGAATGAAGCAATTCCTGCCCACAAGGGGCCTGTATTATAATGGGAGAAGAGAAGAAATACGTATGAAAGATGCAGCATATTTGATGTATATAAGAAGATATTAAATAGATGTAATATGTTTGATATATACAAGAAGATATAAAAAGGATAGAGCATAAATGTCAAAAGAATAAATACAAATACATACAAGGTAGTTTGGGAGAGAAGGAATCAGTAGGTGTGAAGGAGATCAAGAAAGGTTCCTTTGCAGAAAATGGTACTTGAGCTATATCTTAAAGGAATCAGCAACTCTGTGAAACAAAGACAGAGAGGAAGTGCATGGAAGATAGGGCCAATACAAAGGTGTGGAGATGTGAGATGAGTATGGTATATGAAGAACTATGAGAAGGCCAGTTGGATTGGATCACAGAGTTCAGGAGGAAAAGTGATGTCCAATAAGGGTAGGAAAATGGGGTGGTGAGGTTGTGAAGGACTTTAAGAGCTGAACAGAGAAGTTTACATTTTATCCTCAAGGTAATAGAAAGGCACTAAAGTTGGTTGAATAGAGGATTCATATGTTCAGATCTCCTCTTAAGGAAAATGACTTTCACAGCAGTAAGTAGAATGGTCTGGAGAATGCTTTGAGATTTGAGGGAGAAAGACCAATTAGGAGAATGTTGCAATAATCTAAGTGAGAAGTAATAAGACCCTGAACAAAGTCCGTCTCATACCTGACCAAGAAACTCCTTAATAATGATCCCTGTGAGGAATGCAGATGGATGCAAATGGATTAGCGGCATTTTGGGGTCCCTCGGTCAGGTTTCATCTCAACCTTGGACTCTGCTGTCTTCTAATCATTTCCTTTGACTTCTTAACGAGATAAGTCAGTCCAACAGGTGAGGGAACTGTTTAGAGTTGAAAAGGACCTTAGAGACCACTGCATCTACCTCCTTCATTTTATAAATGAGGAAACTGAGATACAGATTCTGTGGCTCCCTCTGGATGAGTGGTGTTGGTGAAAGAGATGACTGGATTTGAATCTCAGCCCTACCACTTGCTACCTGAGCAGTAAGAACTTGATCAAGGCAGCTAACTTCTCTGTATCTCAGGCTCTATATCTGAGGATCCCAGATGTGATATGGCTTGATCCAGATCACACAGAAAGAGGATTTGAACCCAAATCCTCTGACCCACAAATCCAGTGCTCTTTCCAAAACACTATTTAGCTTCCTGTAAATAGACACAGTTGAGCCCACTATGGAGCTTGACTTCATGACCCTGGGATTAAGAGCCTCATGCTTTACTTTCTCATCTAGATGGGTGAGTGTCCCAAGAGCCACTCAGGCATGACCATTTAGATTCCCCTAATTGCCCCCTTGACATAATCCCTTTAGAAATGTACCCATGCTAATTTTAGCCAGATAGAACAGAGTCTTTAAGGGCTAAGCAAAAGTTACATTCACATATGTAATAGAAACACAGAAAGCATCCTCTGGGAGCGCCTGGGTAAACTCAACCCTTCCCTAGCTGGCCCATGACAACATCCCTCTCATGAGCCAGTTACAGCAGAGATAAGCCTGTATTGGGGAGCCTAATCTACAGAACACTTCTATTGACTGGAGTTCAACTGAACAGAACTCAGATCAGCCCTAAAATTATTATTAATCCTCAGATTAATAATTCAGTTAATTAATAATTAAAAATTATTATTAATCCTTAGATTATTGAAATCAAAACAAAAACAAAAGAAGACCCAAGCAAGAAAACAAAATCTCAGAACCAGCTGCAAGTTGACACTTTAGTGAAAAGCAACTGGCTTCTATGACTAAATGCAGAGATGACTAGGTTTGAATCTCAGTTCTATCACTTGCTACATGAGTAGTAAGAACTTGGTCAAGGCAGTTAACCTCCCTGTACCTCAATTTTCTCATCTGTAAAATGAAAGGGGTAGATACAATGGTCTCTAAGGTCCCTTTCAACTCTAAATCTATGGTCTTCCCTCTGGCCTTAAACATTCCTATCAAAACCTCTTTTCTAAGAAAGGATTCGATAAACTCATTAATAATGAGATGAAAGTCATAAAATTCACAAAATGGATGAATGAGTGAAAAGCGTTTACTGCATGTTTACTATGTGCCAAGAATTCTGCCAAGCAATATATATTATAGTAGCAAAAGGCGGATAATCCCTGCCCTCAGAGAGCTCCCATTCTAAATGTGGGAGACAGGCCATAAAAGAAAGTTTGACTGAAGATTTTATGGAAAGGCCCAGAAATCCTAAGGGTTCAGCAACTCGGTTGATGTCAAGAGACATGTTCTTAGGTTACATTAATTGATCAGATAGCAGTGCTGGGGATTGAGAGCAGGGGATCAGCGTGCTACAGCCAGCACTCTCCTGAGAGAACTCAGAATCATTTTCACATTTTTAAATACAATAAAACTTCATTTTAAAATGTAAAAACCATTCTGACCTTCCAAGTGTACAAAACAAGTGGCAGGCTCTGGTGTAGAGGTAAAGCCTGAAGAGCCTTTGGAGGCACTCACAGGGCAGATAGCAAGGCCTGGTGATTCTCCACCTTACTAGAAGGATTAGAGTTGGTGACTTTCAATCTCATATATGCTATGAGATCAGTTAAGCAAGACTGGATGACTTCTGGCCACCCTGACCAAGGGAGGGACCAAAGAAGGCAAGATAAGATGGGGCAACCCCAGGGGTCAAATGTCTTCCTGACTACTGGCCCCAGAGCTGAATGGAGCCCTAGAGATCATCAAGTCTTGGTGAGGTGGCTCACCAGGCCCATATCCACCCTATAATCTGGTCCAAACCCCCTTATTTTACAGAAGAAAATATTGAGGTCCAGAGAGACGAAATTATTTGTCCAAGATTGCACAATGTGTTAATGGAAGAGCAAATGCTGGGACACAGATCTCTTGACTGTTAATCTGGCCTATTTCTACTCCACCACAGCTACTTTCTGATAACTGGTAAGGCTCAATGTGTTATCATTTCCTGTGGGGCCATCACTAGTTGTCTTGATCTATGTTTTGTGACTGGAATCAGATGACTCTGGCTGATGTGAGGCTGATGATTTTGCATATCCCTGCCTCACTTAAATCCAAACCATTTGAAAGTCAAGACATCACTCTTATGACGTCATTGATCCTCTTCAAGAACAAAGGAAAACAACCACAAACACAAACAACAATAATTCCCAGGGAACTTTATCACTGTGATCATCATCGTTGTCATCATCATAATCATTGTCATCACCATGATCATCATCCTACCACCATCATCACCACCACCACCACCATTATAATCATTACCATCATCACTGTCATTGTCTTCATCATCATCCACAATATTCATTATTTTCATGTATACATCATTAAGCTGAAATCTTGTAAGTAATCAAGGCCCTCACTGAGAAGTTTCTATAAAGGTCTAGAGCTTGATGTAATCAATGCAATGTTCTCTGAAAACAGGAGCTTCTATGGACCTGACGATCTACAGGGTGTTCCTTGTCCATTTTGGCCCTGTACAAGACATCCTCCATGACACTGATTAACCACTTTGGCAAGCAATTTCCCTATTTTATGTCTTCCATGACATTAATATTCAAAAACCTTGTGAAAAAATAATTATTAATTATATATCTTATATAATCTTTAAATGATATATTTGAATGTAAATTATTAATATCAATAATTATAATTACATATACTATAACAAAATTTAAACAACATTCATATTATTAATATACAATTATGAATGCTTATTACATATTATCTACTATATTAAAAATAATACAATTTTGCAGGTAAAGAAACAAAAGCTAAAAGTGGTCAAGGGTTTGACCCCAAATCGTGCAACTATTAAATATCAGAGCCAAGATATTAACCCACATATTGTGATTCCACTTCCAAGATGACATTCTATACTCTACTGCCAAAGGAACGCATCTCTAATGATAGAATTTCAGAGTTCATGAACCAGTGCATACAGTGTTTAGAGAGAACTAGGGCAGACCTCCTTGAATCTCTGAAATAGCACCAAAGAAGTAACTATTTATTCCCCTTATCACTATAGGCAGCACTGTATCTATTATCTGGGATGTGCTCCTATGCTTGTAGGAAAAAGACAAATCTCTAGGTAACAAACAGGAATTTTATTCCCAAAGCAAATTTCAGAGTCTGTTCTCAGATCACATTCAGCCTTACTTCCTTTACTTTCAACAAGTATCTACTACTATGTATGATGTCAAGTATCTTTCTGGGTGCTCAGGATACAAAGCCAAGAGTGAAATAACCTTTGCACCCAAGGAGCTTATATTCTATTGGAGAGAAGCAACATGAGATGATAGATAGATAGATAGATAGATAGATAGATAGATAGATAGATAGATAGATAGATAGATAGATAGATAGATGGACGGACGGACGGATGGATGGATGGACGGATGGACGGATGGATGCATACAAAATATATTCAAAATGTATTCAAAGTAATTTAGGAGTGGATGAAGCACTGACAGCAGGGAGTATTGGGAAAGGCCTCTTATAGAAAGTAACACCTGAGTTGAGCCTTGAAGGGAGTTACATTCATAGTGGTGGAAGTGAGAGGGAGAGCATTCCAAGTGCATGGCCTATGCAAAGATATGTTGGCAGGAGATGAAAAGTTATATAATTGTAAAACAGCAAGTAGACCAGTTGGCTAGAACATAGAGTTTATGAGAGGAAGTAATGTGAAATAAAAATGGCAGGTTGAAGTTAAATCATGAAGGACTTTCTATATTAAATGCCAGAGTTTGTACTTTATACTAGAGGCAATAGGGAGCCACAGATGCTTCTTGAGTGAGGAAATGACATGGTAAGACCTATGCTATGGACGTGATGAATAATTTGTGGAGGGTGGGATGGAGAAGTGGGAGAGTGAAGGCAAGGAAACCACTTCAGGAAAAGTGCAGGGGGATGATGATGAGAGCTTGCACTAGGGTGCTGGTAACATAAGTGAAGAGAAAAGGGAGGATACAAGAGATGTTGTGAAGATGAATCAGCACGATTCTGCAATCAATAAATAGGATCCAGGGAGGGAGGGAGAATGAAGAGCTGAAGTTGGATCTGAGTTGGCAAACCTGGGTGTCTATAAGGATTGTTGTGCTTTTGACAAAAAAATTGGGGAATGAAGAGGAAGGAAATACATACATCTGGTATTTATATGGTACTCTGAGGTTTGCAAAGAGCTTTACATGCATTATTTCATTTGATCCTCACAACCACACTATAAGGTGGGTACTATTGCTAGCCCCATTTTATAAATGAGGACACTGAGGCTGAAAGAGACTAAATGACTTGCCCAGGGTCACAAATGTAAATGTGAAAATGTAAAAAAAATAGCTAGTAAATGTCTGAGACAGAATTGGAATATAGATAGATATAGAGAGAGGGAAAGAAAGAGAGAGAGAGAGAGCTATCGACACACATATACATAGACACAATACATATATGTATGTATATATGTACATAAATACATATGTGTGTTCAGATATATTGAGTTTAAGACATTCCCATGATATTCAGATGACAATGTCCAGGAAGGCAGTTGGAGATACAGGATTAAAAGTTAAGTGACAGATTAGGGCTGGATATGGAGATTTGGGAGTTATTTGTAAAGAAATGAAAGTTGGACTCATGAGAAATATTGAGTTTAAGGACATGGAGAAAGAAGAGTAAAGAGCCCAGAATAGAGCCTATAGGTACACTTCCATGTAGGCATCAGGACATGGATGATAATACTGCAAAGAAGATTGAGAAAGAATGATCAGACAGGCAGGAAGAAAGTTTAGGGTCACAAGAACCCAGGGAGTAGAGATATACAAGAGAAGGGGATGATTAGTGGTATTGAACATTGAAGAGAAGTTGAGGAAGATGAGGACCAAGAAAAAGTCATTGGATTTAGCCATTGAATAATCATTGGTAATTGGTAATCATTGGAGAAGGCAGACTTAGTTAAACAGTAGGATCAGAATATCCTGTTCAAGATGAGTAAGTAGAGACAAGAAGTATAGAAGACTTTTTCTAGGCTTTTGGTTCTGAAAGAAAGGAAAGAAAGTAAAGATTTTTGAAAGATGGAGGACACAGGCATGTTCGTAGAGATCAGAGCAGTCAGTAGATAAGGAGAGTGTGATGACCCAGAGATACTGCAAGAACATTAGGAAGAGGGGCTAGGATGGCCATTGGGCATATTTATGGAATATGGAATATGACAGAGACACTTTAAGGAGGTTTCTAACAGCAAGGGGTGAAACAAAAAAAGAATCAGCGTTCACTTTCAGTAGTCTGGAAAATTAAATTAACTAAACCTCACCTCTCCAACCTCAGCATCCCAAACCTTTCCAGTTCATTGAGGACCCTCAGAATTTCACGATTTGTAGCCAGAAGGTGAGCGATCAAACATCTACACAACTCATATTTAATGTCTTTGTTGAATGAATAATAAACATATAAACCAATTAATTCATTAAGAGATTTATGGATAAGAAATTGTGCTAGTCATGGAGATGAAGTCCAAATGAAAAAAAAACTCCAAACAAGCCTTTAGAGTTAGAACAGCCAGGTAGGAGAGGTCAGTTGGAAACTCTCATGAAGGTTAATAACAAAACATACTTCTGTCCTCTCAGTAGAAATGGTGGAGTACAGAATACTACATACACATCAACCATGATTGATGTTTTGCTTCTTGTTTTTAAAGCAATTTAATATAGGTTTTACATGTGCAGTCATTCAAAACATATTTTCATCTTAGTAATATTGTGAGAAAAAAACAGACAAAAAAACCTGGAAAACAATAAAGTTTTTTTTTTTTAAAGTATGCTTTGATCTACATTCAGACTCCACCTATTCCTTCTCTAGCAGTAAACAGCATTTTTCATCATGAGTCCTTTGGAATTGTCTTGGATTATTGTATCGCTGAGAATAACTAAGTCATTCACAGTGATCATTATACAATGTTGCTGTTACCGTGTACAATCAAGAGAACTTCATCCTACTCACTTCACTCTGCCTCAGTTCATATAATTCTTTCCAGGTTTTTCTGAGAGCATCCTGCTCATTATTTATTACAATACAATAGTATTCCATCACAACCATACACCACAACTTGTTTTGATTGATGTTTTAATTTGTTTTTCTTAACTATTTTTCTTAGCTATAAGGGAAGGATCTGTGGAAGGAGAAACTATTGGGCAATGAGGGATAATTTAAAAGGTCATCAATATAACATTTTAAAAAAAGACAAATTTCAGAGGATCCAATAGCATTCAGGTATGGTGCATCAGGGGCTGTCTCTGAGGTTGATGTCTGCCCTCCTCTTCTGCCTGGGATTTCTGAATTGCTTCTCAGAATCAGGCATAAGAGAGCAGGGGAGGTAGGGATGATTAGAATGAGTCTGATATTTGACACCCACCTATCCACCCCACACAAAATCACTTTGCTACCACCACCTCCAAAAGGCAGAGCATCTTGAAGCCCCCCCCACAATCTTATTCCCCAAATCCATGCGTAAAGCATGGAAAGCTATGGGAACAAGGGTGGGAATAAGGGACTTGATTGGCCTCTCTATCCCTAACACATGGCACTCCAACATTTGTCCCCATGGTTTTGTACTGGCTGTCCCTCGTATCTGAAACCTCTTCCCTCCTTACCTCTGCCTCATGGAGTCTCTCACAACTTTCACTTGTTGAGGGAGTTACATCATCCAGGTATTCTTTATGACAACCAAGTCACAAGTCTAGGATCTGTTCTTATACTTAACTTCTGGCAGAGTGCTTCATACACAGCAAGGACTTAATAAATATTTGTTGATGGATGCATCTTAGAGTTTATATCTTCTATAAACTTCTATAAAAATGGATCTAACTTCCTCATTTTAGAGATGAAGTCAAATGATCTCCTGATACGTGGTTCCACCGAACGTGACAAAAGGTATCAGAGAGACTGATGTCTCTGTTCCAGAGCCCATATTCAAACCCAGGACTTCTGACTACAGATTTAGAGCTCTCTTCTTTATACAATATCCTTTAAGACTGCAGTTAGCTTCGTGTTGTCCTACAATGTAAGAGCAACGAAACGTCAGGTCATCAGATTGTTCTTCTCTTTATGGGTTGAATCCTTAAGTGAGCCAGGTGTTTCCTTCATGATCTAAGGTCCTCTTGCCTGGCCACAGGTCAAAAGATCAGAGAATTCAAAGGCAGGGTCCTTAACCTGTTCCTAGTCAGCTTCCTTAAAAGTCCACGTTACAAAGGAGCCCCGGGTGGAGGAGAGAGCCTGGATGGATCACTTCATCCCAACTTACTGACAAACCCCTCAGAGCACATGCTGGACTCATGGTTTGTGTGTGCCATCTGTGAATGCAAAAGGTGGAATTAATCGATTGCTATTTTCCATCACAGCTTTCCCCTTCCACAGCTCACCTTTGGTGAGGTTTCCTAGATTCTCACTCCCTCTTCTTCTCACCTAAGACTCCCTTAAGCCTGGTTAAAAATCCAAGGATGCTTGTAGAAGGTATCATCATTAACAATTCTTTAATACATACAAGCAAATCTGGCAACTTTAAATCATGTTAGTGCTTTGAAAACTGCCACAGACTGTCTTTTCTACTTTCTACTTAGCAAATCTTCATAGGGTTTTTAATACTCTTTCTACTCTTTCTATGATCAAAGGAATTGCTCTCCGTTTGCTTGTTCCTCTGATAAGTGACAAAAGGTGTCACAGAGACTAATGAGAGCTGCGTTCTGCTCCCTTCACACAGCCCTATAGAAAAGAAAATCATAGGGTAGCCTGAGACCTGCTAGCCTTTTAGGAAACAAGGAAGGGAGTATTAGACACAAAGGCCCAGGAAGGGGGATCTGGGAGGAGGGGGAGTGTGGGCGGGAGGGAAAACAGCCTTTACAAAGGCAACAAAACAGGGACTTAGTCATCCAACTCCCACAGAGAAATAGAAGCAACCGAATTAGGGACGTCATCAGGAATCATCCCCTGCTCTCCCCTCATTAGCCCTATACCGGAGATGAAGGGTGATAACCCCCCAACCCATCGTTCCTTCAGTGCTTCAAGGGCCTGACCCCGGTCTGGAGGCTTCTGTGGAGCCTAGCTAACGTTTCCTTTTCTCTTTTCTCTTTTTGAAAGACCAGCCTTCTGGGACTGGGAGATATATTCATAGATTAAGGATGCAGCCCTACTTCCTGCTGTGTTTCAAAAATGAGTGATTGGATCCATCTGAGTATTTCCTCCATCTATGCAGATTGCGACCCCTACAAACCTTAGCAAAGGGTTTACCTGAGTTGCCTCCTCCTTCCCCTAAATCAACATCTGGTGGCCAGCTCCCTGGGTAAGGGTCTCTGCCCTCAATTAGGCTGGTTCTTGGTCTCCAGATGCAGGCAGTTGCTAGGTCTGTATTCAGAGCTTTTTTTTTTTTAGCTTTGTAGAACCCTGTATGGCACTGGCAGAGCTTTGAGAACCCCAGACCACTGCCATACCTTGAGGAGGCACCAGGAGAGGACATTAACAGACAGATACATCCCTAATTATTGAAATAACTACCTATGTGACCGTGTACAAGATGCTTTAATTCCTTGATCTTTAGTTTCCTTATCTATAAAATAAGAAGGTTGGACAAATGATCCATGAGGTCCCTCTCGGCTCTATTCCTATGGTCCTATGATCCTAAGTTATGTTCCTTTTCTAAGTCTGTTTCCTCATTGTAGCTATCTGGTACAAAGGATAGGGCACTGGGCCTGAGCTCAGATCAAATCTAGCTTCAGATACTTTTCTGACTGTGTGACACTGGGTAAGTCTGTTTGCCTTTGTTTATATCAGTTTCCTCGACTATAAAATGTAGATAAAAATAGTACCTATTTACAGGGATTTTATGAGGATCAAATGAGATAATAATTGTGAAGGACTTACCACAATAACTGACACATAGTAGGCACAATACAAGCTTATTCTCGTTTCCCTGTAAAATGAGGAGTGTGGAGGGTTCTTAGCCTGGGATCCGCAGATAAATTTTAGAGGGTCTATGAACTTGAATGGGAAAAAAAGTCACATCTTTATTTTCACCAACTTCTAACTGAAATTCAACATTTTCTTCAATCACTTAAAAATATGATTCTGAAAAGAGTCCCATAGACTTCACCAGATTATTGAAGTAGTCTATGACAATAAAAAGATAAAGAAATCCTGAAATAGATCATCTCCAAAGTCCTTTCTCTAAATCAAATCTATAAAACCACTCCGATTCCCCCTGTGGCCGTGATGACCTTCCTGCTCGGACCTTACATTGTGCTTTGTTCTGCCTCACTTTGATACACAATACGTTTTTGTTGTTATTGTAGTTCAGTGTTTTTCAGTTAGTGTCTGATTCCCTGACCCCATTGGAGTTTTCTTGGCAAAAATATTGTAGTGTTTTGCCATTTCCTTCTCCGGATCATTTGACAGATGAGGAAACTGAGGCAAATTGGGTGAAATGACTTGCTCCAAACTTGGCACTCTATCCACTTTACCATGTAGTTGCCCTGAGTTAGGTATTAAAGGAAGATAAAGATTCTAAGAAGGTGGGGATTCCCAATTACATTTTAACATATTTCTGCCACACTCAAGAGTTTTATTAGTGTCCTGTGGACAGTGAGTGTGATACCTTTGCTGTAGAAGTAGAATTAACAAGACTTGGGGATTGATGCAATAATAATGGCAATGATGGTGATTATAAAAGAATTTATATAATGCTCAAGCTCTGGGAAATGCTTTAGAAATATTTTCTCATCTTATCCTCACAGCAACCTGCTATTATTATCCCCATTTTACAGATGAGGAAACTGAGGCAGATAGAGGTTAAATGACTCAAACAGGAACATAGTTACTAGTATCTGAGGCCAGATTTCAATCTAGATATTCTGACTTCAGGTACAGTGATCTATACTGCTCCAACTGGGAAGTAAAGGAAAAGCAAAAAACAAGAATGATTTCAAGGTGGAGTCTGGATAAATGGAAGGATTATCACCATTCTGTTTTCCATGAAAATAAGGAATTTGCTTTTCCTATGAAACTATAAATTACAGTTTATATCCCTTGACAATTCATCAATTGGGGAATGGATCTTATTTTTAGAAATTTGACTCCATTACCTGTATATTTGAGAAAAGAGGCCTTTACCAGAGAAACTTGCTGTAAACATTTTTGATATTATTTCGTTAATTGTAGCTCCTTTTATCAAAACGAAGTTTCCTTGATTATCTCTTTTAATTAGGTCTATTTTTGGTTTTGCTTTGTCTTAGAACTTGATTGCTAACTTGATTGTTTTTTTTAATTTCAGCTGAAACATAATAGATTCTGCTCCAGATGCTTATTTTATCCCCTTATGGACTATCAGCAATTCAAGGGCAGAAACTATATGTTATCTAAGTCTTATGTCAGCCTTGGTGGCTAAACCTGTGCTTGGCACACAGCTGGCACTTAATTATGTCTATTAAAAGGAGATGGAATATGACTATGATTTTATATCTGGGACTCATTCCTAACTTCTGGGGTTGAAATGAGAGAGGACAATGCTGAGGTCAGACACCTAAACTGGACAGGTCATAGGGATGTCCCAAGAGAACAACCTAGGTGGTCTTGTGTTGACCAAGAGCTCTCATTACTTATGGTGTTCTTGGGACTTTAAATGCTAGTTGCAGGGTCTAAAGCACAGCTCTTCCCCTTTTACTTCTTTCATTTTCCCTAAGATAAATGTTAGTGATCAGAGTGAATTCCTCTCCTCCCAGGAGCTGAACTCCAATTTCCTTTTCCCAGAAACCAGAACCCTCATATTCCTCAGTCAATACCAATGACAATGGCTGCTCTGAAGCCTGCCCAGGCTCCCATAATCCCTCCATAAGAAAGGTCTAGATTTGTAAGTCTCCACTTCTATCTGCCCTTGAGAGAGGCCATTTATTTCAACTGCCCCCAGTTAAAAGCCATGTTTTTAGGGGTGGATCAACCCTCAGGCTGGAGTTATCTCTAGTGACCTTTTAAAAACCCCAGTTGAGGCAGAATCAAGATGGTAGATTAGAGGCAGTGACCCAGCCAAACTCTCCCAACGTTCTCTTCCAAATAATTTTAAAATAAAGTCTCCAATTGAATTTTGAGCAACAGAGTCAAGAAAATGTCATAGTGAGACTTTTTCTAGCCTAAGATAACTTAGGAGGCCAGCAGAACAAGTCTGTAACACCAAGGTGAGCATACTAGCAGTGGGCCTTGGCTCTGACAGTAGTAGGAGTGGCTTCAGGAGCTCTTGGCCCATAGATGGTAAGAAAGAGATTACAGGGGACACTTTGCTGCTAGGTGTAGTTGGCACTTATTGGCTGCTCTATTGCTCAAAAAGAATTCCAGGTCATAGTTCCAAGATGGAGAGGAACTGTTGTGATTGGTTACGACAGAGCAGAGACCCTGGTTGCAGTTCCAATGCAGAGGGGAGCACAATACTTGTGGTTTCAGGCTCACAGTTCCAGGGCCAAGAGAAGCATTAGGGCTTCTTTCTACAGAGGACCAGGCACTCTTACTGGGTAAAGACTCAGTTCAGATCAGGAGAGCAATGATCTCCCTAGATCACACCACCTTGGAAGCACCAAGAACTTGCAGGCCCCCAGAACTAGCTCTGAAAACAGTTTTGTGAGATAGTCCAAAGCTTGAAACACTGCCTTCCCATCCTCAGATGAGCAGAGTCAAAGTTTAACATAAAGCTCAAAGTCAATAAATAGGCTGGAAAAATGAGCAAACAAGAAAAAAAAAGAACTTGACCATAAAAAGTTAGTAGAGTGGCAAGAAAGACCAAGACACAAACTCAGAAGAAGATGACAATGTAAAAAGAGCTGCAACCAAAGTCTCAAAGACAACTGCTCATTGAACTGAACTCCAACAAGAATTCCTGGAGAAGTTAAAGAAAGAGATGAGTGGTAGAGGAAAATTGGGAAAAGAAATGAGAGTTAAGCAAGAAGAATTAGGAAAAGAGAATTAACATCTTGGCAAAAGAGGCACAAAAAATACTGAATAAAATAACACCTTAAAAAACAAAATTGGCCTAATGATAAAAGAAGTACAAGAATTCACTGAAGAAAAGAACTCCTTAAAAAGCAAAATAAATCAAATGTAAAAAGTGCTACAAAAGCTCACTTGAATAAAATAATTTCTTTAAAATTAGAATTGGGCAAGTGTAAGGTAATAATTCCATGAAATTTCAAGAAACAATAAAACAAAGTAAAAAAATGAAAATAAAAAGGAAGAAAATGTGAAATACCTCACCAGAAAAATAACTGACTTGGAAAATAGATTGAGGAGAAATTAATTTGAGAGTTATTGGACACTTGAAAATCATTATCTAAAAAAAGTGCTTAGATATCATCTTTCAAGAAATTATCAAGGAAAACTGCCCTAATCTCTCAGATCCAGAGGATAAAATAGAAATTGAAGAATCTACTGATCAAAAGAAATCCAAAAATGTAAAACTCCCAGGAATATTACAGTCAAATTCCAGAACTCCCAGGTCAAGGAGAAAACAGTGAAAGCAGCCAGAAAGAAATAATTCAAGTATCATGGATCCATGGGCAATATCACACAAGATTTAGCAGCCTCCATATTGAAATAGTGGAGGACTTGGAATATGATATTCCAGAAGGCAAAGAAGCTAGGGTTATAACCAAGAATGCCTACCCAGCAAAACTTAGTATAATCTTTCCAGGAGAAAAATTGATGTTTAATGAAATAAAAAACTTTCAAGTAGTCTTGGCCAGAGAAGACCAGAGAAGAATACAAAATTATAAACAATATGTATATATATATATATATATATATATATATATATGTACACACACACACACACACATATATGTGTGTGTGTGTATTCAGTTGCATATAGAAATCTATATAAGGTAAACAGTAGGGGAGGGAAGGGAATAAGAGGGATAATAAAAGGAAGGACAGATTGAGAGAGGCACTAGTCAGAAGCAAAACAAGCTTTTGAGGAGAGACAGGATTAAAAGAGAAAAAGAAGGATAAACAGAACAAAATAGGATAGAAATTAATACAGAGTAATCATGACTATGAATGCAAATGGGATGAACTCACTCATAAAATGGAAGTAGATAGTAGAATGAGCATAGTAGAATGGATCAGAAACCAGAATCCAACAATATGCTGTTTACAAGAGACACTTGAAACAGAAAGACACACACTCAAACAGCTAAAATGAGAAAATGGAGTAGAATCTATTATGCTTCAGCAGGAGTAGAAATAGCAGGGTTAGCAATCATGACTTTAGACAAAGCAAAAACAAAAATAAACCTAATTAAAAGATAATCAGTGACACTACATTTCAGTAAAAGGTACCATAGACAATGAAGCAATATCAAAAATTTTTACAGGAAGTTTCTATGATAAGGCCTTTTTTCTCAAATATACAGAGAACTGAGTCAAATGTCTAAAAAATAAGATCCATTCCCCAACTGATAAATTGTCAAGGGATATAAAAATTTTTTTTCAAAAGAAGAATCGAAGCTATCTATAGTCACATGAAAAAAATGCTTTAAATCTCTATTGATTAGAGAAATGCAAATTAAAACAACTCTGATCTATCAGAAATCACAAATGCTAGAAGGGATGAGGGAAAATAGGTACACTAATGAGCAGTTAGTGGAGTTGTGTATTGGTCCAATCATATCACCAAATGGCATACCCTTTGTACATTCTCTATGACCTAGCTACTAAGACTATTAAGTCTGTAACCAAAGAAATCAAAGAAAAAGTAAGAGAATCTATATGTACAAAAATATATATAGCAGCTCTTTTTGTGGTGGCAAAGAATTGAAAATTGAAGGGATGACCATCAATTGGGGAATAGAGTACTACTGTGCTATAAGGAATGACAAGGGGGATGATTTTAGAAAAACATGGAAAGACCTTTACGAACTGCTGCAAAGTGAAGTAAGCGAAACCATAAGATCATCATACATGGTAACAGCAATTTTGTATTGGTGATTACCCGTGAAAGACTTAGCTACTCTAATCAATACAATGGTCCAAGAAAATTCAAAGGATTCATGATCAAAAATGCTATCCACCTAAAGAGAAGGAACTGATGAGCTCTGAGTGCAAATTGAAATATATTTTTTCCCTTTCTTCATTTTTCTTGTGGAGTGTGTGTGTGTGTGTGACATAGCTAATACGGAAACATGCTTTGCATAATTTCACACGCAATAATTGATGTCATATTGCTTTCTCTCTCAGTGGATGGGGAAGGGCAGGAAGAAGTGAGAGAATTTGGAACCTAAATCCTAAAAAATGAATATTAAAAAATAATGTAGAAAAACAACTGACTCTCAAGGCATCTTGCTGAGACAGGCCTGCTTGTTAGCTGACTCCAGCCTATTGGTCCTGCCTCCCTCTTCACCCTTGCCTTACAATTACCGATGCCAACTTCTGCCCTCCTTCAGGTTTCACGCAAAGAATGCTGGCCTTGGAAGGAGGACATCTGACATTTCATATTTGTGTAACCTCAGAAAAATCATTTCAGCTACTAACTTTATTTTCCTTATCTGTAAAATGAAGGGGTCTCTTCTTGCTTTACCATTATTATATTTGGTTCTGTATCTGATACCATCCTGGATTCTGCCCATTCCTGATTCCTTGTAGGACTCTGGTCTCCACCTGTCCACACCTGTTGAAATGCTACCTGCTGCCCAGTAAGTCCCTGTTCTGAAGCTCCACTTGCTGGATGAACCACCCACTCTCCAACATCAAGGGAATTGTCAGGGTAATCTTTTGTTTCTGTGGGTGGTGAGGCTTGCCTCCTAAGATATGAACGATGTGACCTGCAAAGGCAGATGAAGCCATACTTGCTAACAAATAATTAGCCTTGACAACATAAATTTTTAAAAAGTGTTATGATTCACGAACATTTCATTAGCCCCTTAGTACTTGAGACAAGCACTAAGATACACACTGACTTGCTGTGTGTATAATGATACCTATTTATATGCACTCCCCCAAACCTTTCAGTGTAATCAGCCCCAAAGGGAGGGGTGGGGATGGGGAATTCCTATTTAAATCAAAGGAATTTTTGTAGAAAGCAACTGATTTAGTGTACTGGAAAAAAAAATACTGGCTCTCCATCATTTATCTGCCAGTGATTTTTCCTAATGGGTAGGTCAGACCATGTCACTTTCCTACTCAATAAACTCCAGTGGCTCCCTGTTACTTGCAAGATCAAATATAAAGTCCTCTGTTTAACATTTAAAGTTGATCTTTCACAACCTGGCTTCTTGCCTATCTTTCCAGTCCTTTTACATTTTATTCCTCTGTACACACTACAATCCTGCTTTTTGGTGTTATTGGTCAGATGTGTCTGACTCTTCATGACATTTGGGGTTTTCTTGGCAAAGACACTGGAGTGGTTTGCCATTTCCTTCTCCAACTCATTTTACAGATGAGGAAACTGAGGCAAATAGGCTTAAGTGACTTGTGCAGGGTCACACAACTAGTCAGTGTCTGAGGCTCAATTTGAACTCATGAAGATGAGTCTTCCTGATTACAGGCCAAGCACTTCATCCACTGCAACACCTGCCTGCCCTCATTCCTACTACACAAGTCTACCTCGCTCCTTACACAAGATAAGTCATCTGCCATCGACATGCCTTTGCACTGACTGTTCCCCATCCCTGAAATGCTCTCTCTCCTCACTTGTGCCTTTCAGCTTTGCTGGTTTGCTTTAAGACTGCTCAAATCCCATCTTTTGTAAGAAACCCTTTCCTGATTCTGCCCCCTCTTCCTTCTGAGATAACATTCTGTGCTCTATCTTCTACACACATAGTTATTTGCATGCTGAGATCCTTGAGGCCAGGAACCATACATTTTTATAATAATAATAATACCTGCCATTTGTATAGCACCAACTATGTGTCAGTCACTGTAATAAGTGAAGTGCTTTACAAATATTGTCACATTTGATCTTCACAGCAACCCTGGGAGGGAGGTGCTGTTATTATTCCCATTTTACAGAGAAGGAAAGGGATGCAAACAGAGGTTGTGACTTGCCCAGGCTCACAGAGGTAAGAAGTACGGGATTTGAACTCAAGTCTTCCTGGCTCCTAACCTGGCACTCTAGTCACTGTGTCATTGTGCTGTCCTTGTAACTAAGCCTAGTTCCTGGCACAGAGTAAATGCTTAATGAATTTTTGTAGATTTATTGATTGAGCTATAAATAAAAAGAACCTGGGTTCAAATAACAACTCAACCATTCTCTTCACTTCTCTGGGTTTCAGTTTTCTGAGGTTGGAGTAGAGTTCTGAGTTGGAGTTCTGAGGAAGAGTTTGGACTAGATCAATTCTAAGGATCCATTCCGGCTCTAAATCATAAATGCTAATGGATAGTAAACTTGTCAAGTCAAGTGATTAAGGGACTGTTTCATAACACAGTCTTTCCTTGACTGCTTTCTCTTCTCTCTTCTCTAATCAGGGAAGCCTTAAGAAGGCAAATATGCAGCTACAAGGAGTAAAGGAAACCACTAGACTTAGCAAGATGAAATAACAAAAATATTCTTGATGAAGGACACCATTTCTGTACTTCCATTCTCATGCTTCCAATTTTCTGGTTTTTTTCCTGTTTTATTTTTTCTTGTTTATTATTTATTTATATCTGTACATACATATGTAATATTTTTATTATTTATATATATAAATTTATTTATTATTTCTTTTATTACTTTTCTCACCATTTCTCTACAGTTATATTTTTGCTGGATTCATCTCTTCTCTTTCTTTTATCTTCCTTTCCCTCCTTCTCTGCCATGTCCTAGATCTGCTTGCATTGTTCTCAGATGCCCATGCATTTTCTCTAAAGAACTGGGTGGGTAGAAACTAAGAATGGGCAATACGTCTCTCTCTCTTCTTACTTTTTAGAGCCAAGATGGGAGCCAAGATGGCAGAGCAGAAAGATGGACCTGCTGTGGCTCTCCTCCCACAGCCCATAAAATATCTGTAAAATGACTCTAAACAAATTCTACAGCAGCAGAAGCCACAAAACGACAGAGTGAAAGAGATTTCCAGTGCAAGGAAGCCTGGAAGGCCAACAGGAAAGTATCACACTGGTCTCAGAATGGAGCACAGTCCATGAAGCGCAGCCCAACCTTTGGTGCACTGCACTGCACAAACGGGACTGGAGCAGGCTTTAGGGCATGGAATTCCAGGCAGCAGCTGCAGTTGCCAGTTTTCACTGAAGAAAATAGTTCTTTAAAAATTAGAATGGAGGATAGGAAGCTAATGACTTTATGAGAAACTAAGAAATTACAAAACCAAACCAAAAGAATGAAAAAATAGAAGACAATGTGAAATATCTCATTGGAAAAACAACTGACCTGGAAAATAGATCCAGGAGAGACAATTTAAAAATTATGGGAATACCTGAAAGACATGATCAAAAATAGAACCTTGACATCATCTTTGGAAATTATCAAGGAAAACTGCCCTGATATTCTAGAACCAGAGGGTAAAATAAATATTGAAAGAATCCATCAATTACCTCCTGAAAGAGGTCCCAAAAGGAAAACTCCTAGGAATATTGTGGCCAAATTCCAGAGTTCCAGGTCAAGGAGAAAATATTACAAGCAGCCAGAAAGAAACAATTCGAGTATTATGGAATTACAATCAGGATAACACAAGATCTAGCAGCTTTTACATTAAGGGATCACAGGACTTGGAATATGATTTTCCAGAATTCAAAGGAGATAGGATTCAAACCAAGAATCACTTACCCAGCAAAACAGAGTATAATACTTCAGAAGAAAAAGTGGTCATTCAATGAAACAGAGGACTTTCAAGCATTCTTAATGAGAAGACCAGAGCTGAATAGAAAATTTGACTTTCAAACACAAGAATCAAGAGAAACATGAAAAAGTAAACAGGAAAGAGAAATCCTAAGGGACTTACTAAAGTTGAACTGTATACATTCCAACATGGAAAGACAATATTTGTAACTTTTGAAATTTTTCTCAGTATTTGGGTAATTGGAGAGATTATATACAGATATAGATAGATACAGATATAGACAGAGGGCACAGGTAAGGTGAATAGGAAAGGATGATATCTAAAACAATAAAATTAAGGGGTGAAAGAGGAATACATTAGGAAGAGAAAGGGAGAAATGGAATGGGGCAAATTATCTCTCATAAAAGAGGCAAGAAAAAGCTTTTTCAAAGGAAGGAAAAGGAGGGGGGAGGTGAGAGGGAAAAAGTAAAGCTTGCTCTCATCACATTTGGCTTAAGAAGGGAATAACATGCACATTCATTTTGGTATGAAAATCTATCTTACACTAGAGGAAAGTAGGGGAGAAGAGGATAGGTGAAGTGGCGGGGGGATGATAGAAGGGAGGACAAATGGGAGGAGGGAGTAATTAGAAGTAAACACTTCTGGGGAGGGACAAAGTTAAAAGAGAGAATAGAATAAATGGGGGGCAGGACAGGAAGGAGGAAAATATAGTTAGTCTTTCACAGCATGACTATTGTGGAAGTCTTTTGCAAGATTGCACATGTATGGCCTATATTGAATTGCTTGCCTTCTCAGTGGGGATAGGAGGGAGGAAGGGAGTGAAGTTCAAACTCAAAGTTTTAGGAAAGAATGTTGAAAATAGTTTTTGCATGCAACTATGAAATAAGAAATACAGATAATGGGGTATAGAAATCTATCTTGCCCTACAAGAAAAGAGAGAAATGGGGATGAGGGAAGGGAGGGGTGTGATAGAAGAGAGGGCAGATTTGGGGAAGGGGTAATCAGAGTGCATGATGTTGGAGTGGGGGAGGGGAGAGATGGGGAGAAAATTTGGAACTCAAAATCTTGTGGAAATGAATGTTGAAAACTAAAAATAAATTAATTAATTAAAGCTTCAAAAAAAAAAAGTAACTGGGTTTTGGTCCTGGTCTCTTCTATTTGTCTCACTCTCTTTTTTCCTTTCTCTTTGTTGTTTCACACTCTCTGTCTCTCTCTCTCTCTCTCCCCTCACATTTCTTTTCCTTTCTCTTCCAGTCCCTTGTTCTTCTGTTCTCTGAGTAGCCTTCATATTCATCATTGATTTCCTTTGTGTATTCTCACAGTCAACACCAAAGGTCTAAACAGATCTAGCTTACTCTTTTTTTAGGTAATAAAAATATTCATTTCAAAGATTATTTTAGACCATCAAAAATCTATCATTTCACCAACAGATCGAAAATCTTCTTTATTAGAATCAAAATTTAAGAATATCTCCAAAAAAAATCAATTTGTGTCAGTTGACATAATACTTTTTTTAATCAATAAGATAAAGAAAATAGAGATAGTATGAACATTTTCATTACAAAGTGGCATTATAACAAAATTTGTGCATCATTTGACGTGCCTTATTCTTCTGGTGTTTGTTATTTAAGAACTGCTAAAGTTGTTTTTTTAAGTCACTAGCCTATGGTGGCCTAATGACCAGCTACTCTAAACAGAGCTGGACTGGACTTCAGACAACAGACATGCCATCCATCACAACTTCTAATACCTAGCTCATTCTTCAAGGTGATTTTTGCTCTTAAGTTTTCATTTTGCACATGCCCTGGGTCCTAGTTGATGGTGTATATGGATTTGGGCTACATCCTGCCTTTGACTCATACCTAGAATAGATGAGCCCTGTATTTCTGAGAGAGTACAGATGCTATTACTGAGCATTCCAGAACTGGGGTCTTTATTTAGTTTGTAAGGCTCTGTTTTAGTTTTTTCTCATCACTCCTTCCAAGGAATAGCATGAGAATTTTCTTGGTATTTTCTAAAGGCTTTTCCCCAAGAACTTTGTGCTCACCAAGGTGCTGGAAAAGAAAGGAAAATAACATAGACCAACCTACAAAGCCTCCAAAAAAGATAGGGTTTCTCTTAATTTCCAATTCTACTATAAGCTCCTTGAGAGAAGGTACCATCTTGCACCCTGCATTGAGCCTAGACAAGGCAGGCACATAGTAAGTGTACATTATACAGTTGTTAATCAGTTAATTGATTCATGTTTTTCCTCAAGAACCTCAGAATCAGTGATCCCACCTACATGCCTCTATCAATGTGAAAAGGACACTTGGGTTCTCTACTCTTCAGTAAAGCGTCAGGTCAGTTGAGGGATCTTCAGCCTTTGCCAGTGCTAGCTAAGGTACACTCTAGTTTGGGCAGAGGGGAAGGGCCTGTGAATTCTCTGACTTATGACAAGGAATTGCTTAGCTCTGGTGCCTTCACTGTATATTACAGATGCCTAGGAACCAAGCTGCTAAGAGAAAGAAGATACTTATTTGCATTTCTACTTCACTTCCTTGTCTCCCTGACTTAGGATCCACAAAAGGTATCTATTTGTACTTCACTGCTGGCAGCATGAAAAGGACATAGAAATAAAAATAAATCATGCCAGCCTAGAGTGATGAACTTTTCAGTGAATGGGCAGGATTATGGGAAAAACTCCAGGGCCCATCTAAAAGCTGGGGGCTCAAAAGAGGCTTCATTTACATATTTCCACAGTCTACCTGACAGGCTTCAATGCATCAAAGAGCAGCAGAAGCAAGAAGGGGCACCCAGGGAATAGTCTCAGCAATAATATTGGTCCCTGGACACAGAAAAGAACCAGGCTGAGGGACTGGCCTGTTTAGCACATTAAGCTCATCAAACTCTCCAATAGACAGCTAAGTGCATTGGATACCGACCAACTGACCTTTACTTGGCCCCGTGAATTCAGACCCCTAAACTCTCTTAGAAAAGCAGCTGTTTACAAAGACTAAGTCTAAATCAAGCTTGAAAATACTTTAGAACATAAATCCACTCATTCATGCATTTATTCATTCAATGTTGTGAGTGAGGAAGAAGGGTAGGCAGAACTCTGTTCTGGAATCAGACAAAAGCCATGGATCGGGCCTGATGCATCAGCCATTATGGCTTATAGACATAGTCTATTGGCTTCAAAATTATTGTTTTTCTCAAAGAGTTCAACATGTGACTCATTGTGTTCCTTTCCATCTCAGCCCCTGCCTTCATGCTTAGGGACTTCAATACATATCTTGATGTCCCTGTGAACATCCTTGCCTCAGTTCATCAACCTTTCCAACCTACATGACCTAAACAACTCCACTCTACCTAAGCCACCCTCTGAGATGGTCATACCTTTGATCTTACCATCACCCACCACTATACCGTCCATGATCTTGGCCTTTGAGATTCTGTTCTCTGAGCCTAATTTCCTTACTTTTCAGTTTCTGTTCTGGTTCATCCCTCCTAAACATATTCTTTGTCCTCATCATGACTTCCATTATTCCTTCTCCTCACTGTTCTCTCAGTCTATTATCCCTGCTTTGACCTTACTTTCCTTTCTTCATAGACTTCACTCTACAGTTAACCAACTCAACTATATATTCTCCTATACCCTTGAGCCCTTATACCACTAGTATTCTTGCTCTGCTAATCCTGAACCCTGGGCCATCCTACTATCTTGTCTACTTCTGGTACTGCTATTGTACTTAATATTTCTGTGAGATGTCATATAATCATGTTCTCTAGGTCTGCTACAAAGTCATGTTAACTGATTTCAACCAGTCCTTTACTGTTTTGTTGCTCCAGGGAGAAGCTTTTATTCTACCTTGATGGACTCACTATCACAGCCTCCAAATCAGCTTTTACCACATTCTTCCTCTCCTCCACACCTCAAAATCCATCTATGTTGCCCCCTATTTTCTCTTCCCTTTTTCAAGTCTCTATAACCAGGAAACTTTTCTCATTTCCAAGGCCAATAGCTCTATTTGTGCCTTTAATTCCAATCCTTCCCATACCCTCTAGGAACCTGACCCATTAATCATTCATTCATTCCTTCTCTAATCTTCAATCTCTCCCCATCTGACTGGTTCCTTCCCTGCTGCTTACAAACATGCCAGGTTTCCCCCAATCCTTAAAAACCTTTCTGTCATAGTCTTCTTCTTAATTATCACCCTATCTTCTCTCCTCCATACCTAACCTCATAAGGAAAGAAGCTATCTTTACTTGGTGCTTCTCCTCTCTCCCCTCCTAGTCAATTTCTCAACCTCTGACCACACCACTCAACTGAAACTGCTCCCTTCAAGGTTACCAGCAATTTCCTAACTGCTACATCCAGTAGCAATTTTTCTACATTCATCCTTCTTAACCTCTCTGTGGTTACTGACAGTCTATTCCATCTCCTTCCTCCTTAGGAACAGTCTTTGCCTTCTGTGACATTGCTTTCTCTCTCTTTTCTCTCTCTCTGTCTCTTATCTGTCTGTCTCTCATCCTTTTATGTGATTTATCTTAGTTTTCTCGGATTTTCAACCATCTCCTACCTTTTAATGGCTCTATCTTAGGCCTTCTTCTCTTCCATCTCTACATTCTCAATTCTCAGTTCCTGTGGATTCATCATCATTTCTATGCTGATGCCTTCATTGTCACTTTCCTGCTGATCCTTCTTCATTTAACAGTAAATAGTAAATAATAGTAAATCTGACAAAATGTCCCAAAACACAACAGTTTAGCTTCCATCTTAAGGCCTGTCCCTCTTAATTTCTTGATTTTAATTGAAGGTACCACCATCTTCCCACTACCTTCAGGTTCATAACCATAGAGCCATCCTTGACTCCTCTTTCTTCCTCATCCTTCATATCCATTCAGTTGCCAAGTTCTATCAGTTCTATCCCTACAACATTCCTCGCATTATCTCCTTGCCTATACTCAATAGCTACCATCTTTACCATTCTAGTTCAAGCACCTACTACCTTTTGCCTGAACTATCGTAGTAAACTCCTAATTGGACTCTGAGTCTAGTCTCCCTCTTCCCTAATTCACCTTTTACACAACTGACAAAATAATCTTCCTAAAAACAGATCTAACTATGTTACTCTCCTACTCAAAAACATTCAGTGGCTCTCTGTTGTTTCTAGGATAAACTTGGCATTTAAGACATTTCCAAATCTGTCTTCAGTCTACTTTTCCAGCCTTATTTCACATTCCAACTCTTCTTCTACTTCCAACTCTTCTGTCAGACTGGACCCCTAGTCATTCTCTGAATTCAATATGAATACACCTCCATGTATTTGCATAGGCCATCCCCCATAGCTGGAATGAGTTCCTTCTTCATCTCTGCTTTTCAGAATTCTTACAATTTTTCAGAATTCTTGTTTTCCTTTAAGGCTAAGCTCAGGTGCCTCTTTCTAAATAAAGCCTATGCTCATCCCCTTGATGGTTGGTGCTTTCTCCCTTCTCAAATTGCCTTACATGTATTTATTGTTGTGTACATATTACCACAGAGAATTTAAGTTTCTTGAGGGCAACTAGTATTTTGTTTTTGTCTTTTTATCCTTAGCACCTAATGTAGTACCTTTTAAAAATTTTATTTTAGTGATATTTTCTGGTTTTATATCACATTAATTCCTGAATACAGTATATCCCTCCCCATTTTCTTATTCAGAGAACCATCTCTTGTAGCAAAGAAGAAAGCAATTCAGCAGAATTAACCAGCACATCAACCGTGTCGGAAAGCAAAAGTGACATTCCACTCCCATAGTCCCTTTTGCCTCTACAAGGAAGGGAAAGAGGTACATTTTTCACAAGCTGTCCAGTTCCAAGTTCAGTCATTATAATTAAACAATATTCAGTTTCTTTGCTGTTGCTGCTGCTGTTTTTTCTACTTACATTGTAGTCATTGTGTTTTCCTGGTCCTACTAACTTCACTCTATATAAGTTCATCTATGTTCCCATCTTTCTCTGAATTCTTCCTATTTGTTATTTCTTAAAGTATAGTAATAATATTCTCTTACATTCATGTACCACAGCTTGTTGCATCATTCGCCAACTGATGGCATAGGCTCTGTTTTCAATTCTTTGTTACCACAAGAAGTCTAGCATAAATGCCTTTCAAACAGTTGGAGCTTAATAAATATTTGTTGAGTTGAACTGAGTACAATGGCAGAAGAAGAATGGAGTTTGGATCATAGAATGCCAAAGCTAGGTGGCACTTTGAAGATCACCTGGGCATGCCTTTGCTTTATATGTGCATTTGTTCAATTCTCTAGCCCCAGGTTTAAAAAACTACTATCAAAATGGAAGCTGATCCTCTGCTTTCAAATTCATATACCAACCTGTGACAAAAACAGAAACTTAGGGGAAATAAAAACAAAACCTCTTAAACTCTAATTCCCCGCTACCAAAACCTAGTAAGAAACCTAACTTCTTTAGAAACATGATGGTGTTAGCAACAGGGCAGGGAGAAAATGAATATGATATTGGCATGGGATTCTACTACAGACCACTCAGCCAGAAGGAGGAAATCAAACAAGGATTTAGGAAATACATCACATATCTAGCCTGATGGTATGATACAGTGGTGCTAGGGAAATTTTAACTATCCAGCCTTTTTTTCTGGAGCCCTGTCTCTGCAAAATAGAACAGTTGATAAATTCTTGGTGTTCATTTGAAAATTTTATTCTTAAAAATTTGAGGAAGCAATGAGAGGAATTAATCATTGAAGTCTGATAGCAATTTTCAGAGAAAGTGACCACTTCATTTTAGAATTCATGATAGGGAAGGAAAGGGAAATAGAGTCTGACATACACCCTAAACTTTGCAAGGGTGGATTTCAAAGTTATTCAGAAAAATGACAGATAGTATTCTAATGGTCTAAAATTCAATAGAGAAAATTAGATGAAGAGGGTTACAAAACGCTTCTAAGTAAAATTCTGAAGACGTAAACACAAATTATTCTGATGGGGGAGTAAAAAGAAAGTAGACTAAAAACATTCATGTGGATATGCAAAGAATTCAGTAAATGACTGAATTGTTAAAAAATAATAATAACCATATTTAGAAGATGGAAGAAAAAGCAGTTGATTGAAAATGAATACAAAAGAGAGACATGATTCTGTGAGGAGAGTATCAGGAGTGCTAAAGTTCATAGTGAGTTGAGGTTGTTGATAAATGCTGAAGGTGTATAACACGAGAGGTTTTTAAAACCTCTACTAGGGGCAAAAGGAAGGTCAAAGAAGGGGTAGGGCTGTTCTTGAAATGAATAGGATTATGATAACAGGAAAGACAGAAGTTGTTTTTGGCTCATTTAAGTTGCATCTGATTCTTTGTGACCCCATTTGGGATCTTCTTGGCAAAGATACTGGAATGCTTTGCCATTTCCTTCTCTAGTTCATTTTACAGATGAGGAAACTGAGTTAAGTGACTTACCCAGGGTCACACAACTAGTAAGTATCTGAGGCCAGATTTGAACTCAGTAAGATGAGTCTTCCTGACTTCAGACTGAGCACTCCATCCTCTACCACCTAGTTGTCCTGAAGACAGGAATACTGGTACCTTATTCCTTTTCAGTTTTCTCTACCACAGAGGATGGTCTTTGGACTAGGAAAGGTAGAAAGCAAATGGCTAACAGCAAGTTGGTGCCAAAAGTAAATGAAATGGTACAAGAAAATTTGACTGCCCTCAATAGGTTTAAGTTGCCAGGGTGAAGTATATCTCAGGATACCAGTCATTGGAGATCTTTGAACCACTCTTGGAGATCTTTGAAAAATCATGGATAATAAAGAAAGTGTTGCAAGACTGGAAAAGAGAAAATATCTCAATGTTTCTAAAAGGGAAGAAGACAAATTTCTCAAACTATAGACTACTAAACTTGACTTTTATTCCTCTTAAAAATCTAGCATATAAGGCATGGCGCATGAGCACTTAAAAAAGGGAGTTATGAGCACTAAAGGCCAGCATGGTTTCATCAAGAACAAGTCATGCCAGACTAACCTTATTTTCTCTTTTGGTAGGATTATTAGGTCAATAAATCAAAGGAATAGATTGTAAAAAGTATTTCTGGATTTCAGCAAAGCATTTGACAAAGTAACGCATGCTCTCCTTGTATATCTATAAGACAGAGAGATGTGGACTAGTGGACTTGTTACTGGTTGAGCAAGCAGCTGCAAAGTGTAATAGTTATCATTAATGGATCAATATCAACTTGAAGACCTAATCAAGTGGCCTATGGATCTGTACTTGGTCTGCGCTGTTCAATGGTTTACCAAAGAATTTTTTTATTGTAATATTTTTAAAAATTTTGAGTTACAGATTCTCTCTCTCTCTCCCTACCTCCCCCCATTACAAAGGCAAGCAATTTGATGTAGATTATATATATGTATATGTATATATATATATACATATATATATATATAATCACGCAAAATATTTTCATGTTAGTCATGTTGTGAAAGAAAACATGGACCAAAAGTAAGAACTCAATAAAAATAAAGTTTTAAAAAGTATGCTTTGTTCTGCATTCAGATTCCAACAGTTCTTTCTCTGGAGGTGGATAGCATTTTTTGTCATAAGTCCTTCAGAATTATCTTGGATCATTGTATTGCCCAAAATAGCTGAGTCATTCTTCACAAGTGATTATCGTACAATATTGCTGTTACCAGGTACAATGATCTCCTGGCTCTGCTCACTTCACTTTGCATCAATTTGTGAAAGTCTTGCTAGGTTTTTCTGAAAGCATCCTGTTCTTTATTTCTTATAACACAATAATATTCCAGTACATTCATATAGCACAACTTGTTCAGCCATTCCCCACATTGATGGCGTATCTTCAATTTCCAATTCTTTGCCACTCCCAAAAGAAGAATTGCGATGAAGATTTTTGTACACATATGTCCTTTTCCTTATCATTTTTAAAAACCTTATTGGAATACAAACCTAGTAATGGTGTTTCTATTTCAAAGGGATATGCATGGTTTTATAATCTTTTGGGCATAGTTCCAAATTACTCTGCAGAATGATTGGATCAGTTCACAACTTCACCAACAATAGTATTTTAGTGTCCCAATTTTCCCCCATCCCTCCTAATATTTGTGATTTTCCTTTTCTGCCATATTAGCTAATCTGATAGTTGTAAGGTGGTAACTCAGAGTTATTTTAATTTGCATTTCTCTAATCAATAGTGATTTAGAGCATTTATTCATATAGCTATAGATAGCTTTGATTTCATTATCTGAAAATTGCCAGTACATATCTTTGACCATTTATCAATTAGAGAATGACTTGTATTCTTACCAATTTGATTCAGTTCACTATATATTTGAGAAATAAGGCCTTTATCAGAGAAACTTACTGTAAAAAAAATGTTCAGTTATGATTAATATGTATTTCCCTCTATCCTATTTCCCCCCTTATCTTTCTTTCTGTCTCTGTCTTTTCTCTCTTTCCTGTCTCAATCTCTTCTCTCTCTCTCTCTTTCTGTCTCTCTCCCCCTCTCTGTCTCTCCCATTCTCCTATCATCTCCCCTTCCTACTTTCCTATATAGGAAGATAGATATCTATACCCAACTGAGTGCATATGCCATTGCCTCTTTGAGCCAATTCCAATAAAAGTAAGGTTCAAGCATTGTCCACTAGCCACCCCTACCCCACCACCATTTTCCCTTTCACTGTAAAAGTTCTTTTGTCTCTCATTTATTTGCATCTTTCTTACCCCTTAAAATATTTTTTTTACCTTTCATCCCATCATAGTCAACTCACACCCATGCCCTCTATCTATTTATATTCTTTCTGACTGCCCTAATAATGATTAAGTTCTTAGGAGTTGCAGGAGTCATTTTTCATGTAGGAATACAAACAATTTAACCTTATTGAATCCCTGTGGATGTCTTTTTTCTGTTTACCTTTTCATGCTTCTCTTGAATCTTGCGTTTGAAAGTCAAATGTTCTATTCATCTCTGGTCTTTTCATCAAGAATGTTTGAAAGTCCTTTGTTTCACTGAATGAGCAATTTTTCCCCTGAAGTATTGTACTCAGTTTTGCTGGGTACATGATTTTTGGCTGTAATCCTAGTATCTTCGCCCTTGGGAATATGATATTCCAAGTCCTCCAATTCTTTAACGTAGAAACTGGTAAATCTTGTGTTATCCTAATTGTAACTTCACAATATTTGAATTGCTTCTTTCTGACTGCTTGCAATATTTTCCCCTTGACTTGGAAGCCTCGGAATTTGACTATAATATTTACAGGAATTTTCCTTTGGGGATTTATTTCAGGAGATGATTGGTGGATTTTTTGAATTCTATTTTGCCCTCTGGTTCTAAGATATCAGGGCAATTTTCCTTGACAACTTCTTGAAAGATGATGTCCTTTTTTGTCATGGCTTTAAGGTAGTCTAATAATTCTTAAATTATCTTTCTTTGGTCTATTTTCCAGGACACTTGTTTTTCCAGTGAGATATTTCACATTTGCTTTTTTTTTTTTAATTTTTAAAATTTTATTTGATTGTTTCTTGATGTTTCATGGTATCACTAGCTTACACTTCCCAATTCTAATTTTTAAGGAATCATTTTCTTCAGTAAACTTTTGCACCTCATTTTCCTTTTAACCAATTCTACTTTTAAAGGTTCTTTTCCTAGTAAATTTTTGTGCATCTTTTTTTATGCGGACAATTCTTTTTTTTTTTTTTTTTTAGGAGTTCTTTCCTTCAGTGGATTTTGGTGCCTCTTTTATCATTTGGCCTATTCTGTTTTTTAAGGTGGTATTTTCTTCAGTAATTTTTTTATCTCTTTTACCAAGCTGTTGACTCTTTTTTCATTATTTTCTTGCATCACTCTCATTTCTTTTCTGAATTTTTCCTCGACCTCTCTTATTTGATTTTTAAAAACCCTTTTAGAGCTCTTCCAGGAATTCTTCTCAGGACCTGAGACCAAGTCTCATTTTTATTTGAGGCTTTGGATGTAGCTATTTTGATGTTCTTGTCTTCTGAGTTTGTGTTTTGATCTTCTCTGTCACCACAGTAACTTGCTATAATCAGGTTTTTGTTGTTGTTGTTTTTTATTCATTTTCCCCAGTCTATTTCTTGACTTTTAACTTCATGTTAACATTGGGCTCTTCTACTGGGGTCGAAGGGACACTGTCCTAAGCTTTAGATTTTTTGTGTTGTTGTTTTCAGAGCTAGTTCTGAGGGTCTGTAAGTTTTCACTTCTTCCAAAGTAGTATGATCTAAAGAGAGGTGTGGTCACTACTGTCCTGCCTTGTGCTCTTTTTTTCTTCCCTGGAATTGTAAACAGGGTCCCCACTGCCCAGCAGGCATGTTAGTGCTCCTCCCTGCTCTGGGACTATAACCTACACTGTGTATGGGCAATACAACAGAGTCCTACACCCAGTGGAAGGATCCACTGTAATATGCTTTTTACCAGTTGTTGGACCCCCTTACCATCTGTGGGCTGAGAGTTCTGGAAGGTGCAGTCTCCAATTCAGTTGCCCCCCTGCCCAGGCCTGCTGCTGGTTTGCTCGGGTGTGGCCTTCTCTGAAGGGGCTTGTGGTACACTGCTCTCTACTCTCCCCCAAAGAAATAGACCTTCCATGCCAATCTTCTAAGTTGTCTAGGGCTGGGAAATTGTTTCACCCCAATTTTTTGTTGGTTCTCCCACTCTAAAATTCATTTTGAGAAATTATTTTAAAGCTGTTTGGAGGGGAATTTAGGAAAACTCAGGAAAGTCCCTATCTTTTTTCCACCATCTTAGCTCCACCTCTAGTTTTGTCAAAGGAAGAAAGAAAAGATATTATCCCTATCATATTTGAGGATTACACCAAGCCTAAAAAAACTGCTAACACATTGGATGCTTGAATCAAGGACCTAGAAGATCTTAACTGGCTGGAATGGTGGGCCAAATCTAATAAAATGGAATTAAATAAATTGGTTTTGAATATTAAATTCACAAGTCAAGGATGAAAGAGGTATAACTAGGTAAAAACCTGTGTGGAAAAGATCTGGGGATTTTTAGTGGAAATTCTGATGTGATTTAAGAGGAACAAACCATAGCCCAAAAAGCTGAACCTAATTATAAATTGTAGCATGCAACACAGGTTCTAGGATAAGAAAAATAATCCCACTGTTTTCTGCCTTCATTAGATCATGTCTGAAGAGTTGCATTAGATCCTGAGAACTGTCTTTTAAGAAGGATGTGGGAAAACATGCAGAGGAGAGTGATCTGGATAGGGAGAGGACTTGAGATCATTCTGTAGAAGGTTGAGTGAAAGGACTGGATCAGTTTAGCTGGGAGAAATAACTGTCTTTAAGTATTTGGATGGTTTTCATTGGTAAGACAGATTGCACTTTTTCTTCTTGGCCTCAAAGGTTGGAACTAAGGGAAAATGGAAGTGACATAGAATCAGCCAATCAGTTGGTCAACTAAGTGTCCACAAGAGGCCTGGCATTGTGCTACTAAGCACTGTGGATATGAAGAAGGACAAGAAAACCCAAACAGTCCCTGATCTCAAGAGGTTCACAGTCTAACTGGGGAGACAAGAGACAAACAACTCTATGCAAACAAGATACAAGCAGGATAAATTTGAGGCTATCTCAGAGAGAAGGCACCAAGATGAACAGGGAAGGGTTTCTTGGAGATGAAGGTGGGACTTTAGTGAGTTTTGAAAGCAGCTGGGGAAGCCAGGAGGAGGAAGAGATGAGTGAGAGCATTCTAGGAATGGAGTACAGTCAGTGAACATGTCCTGAATCAGGAGGGAGAGTCATGTTTGAGAAAGGAGGGAAGGAGAGGAGAGGAGAGGAGAAGCAGAGGAGGAGAGAGGAGGTGAGGGAAGAGGGGGGGGAGGAGAGCTTATAAAATGAGATAATAATTTTAAGGTGCTTAGTACACTGACTAGTACATAGAAAGTACAATGTAAATCTCAGTTATTATTATATTATTATTATTCGATAGGGGGTAATATGGTGATCTATTGGGACGATCAGTCTGATAGTTGAGAATGAAGAATGGATTGGGGTAGGAAGAGACTTGGAACAGGCAGACCAACTAATAGATGTGGCCATATTGGCCTAGCAATGGTCTGGGCATGAGGTGATGAGGGTCTGTACCATGGTGGTAGCAGCGGCAGAGGGGAAAACAGGGCATATAAGAGGGATGTTATAAAGGTGATAATGACAGGACATAGAGACAGTTAGACTTGATGAAAGCAAAAGTTTACTAACATTTGAAACTATTCAAAAGTGGAATATACTGTCCCAGGAGATAGTTGGGTCCTTTATTATTGGAGTGGGAGTGGAGTTGGGGGTGAGGGGATGGGTATCTTCAAAAACAGTCAATGTGACTGCTTGTCAGAGATGATTTTAGAGGGAATCCCTTTTCCATTTGAGTTTGGATCTCTAGGTTCCTTCTAATTCTGATTTTGTGACTTACATGAATGGTTGTATTTCAATCATGCAGCCAAACTAGAAGGTGAAGTTGGTGCTACCCCTGCTCTGGTCCCCAAAATTGATCCCTTGAGTTTGTCTCCCCAGAAGGAGTGATGACATTACCAAAGCAACTGGTAACTGAAAAGAGCTAAAAACCACAGTGAAACTTACCATTCAGAACAGACAAACCCAGACTGAGGTTGTGCCTTCTGCCTCAGACTTGATCATCAAAGCCCTAAAGGAAGCTCCTCCATTCAGAAAGAAGAAGAAAAATATTAAACACAGTGGAAACATCAGTCTCGATGAGAATGTCAACAGATGAGGCATCAACCCTTGGCAAGAGACTTCTCTGGAACCATTAAAGAGATAATACTAGGAACTGGCCTATACCTGGAGACATTTTTCTGGAACTTTTCTTTAGGGAAAGGCCAAGTCAGCCTCTTTCGGGGACAGGGTTTAGGGTACAGTCACTTGTTTCCACAGAACACTGGTTCTCTCCTCACTCCAAAGCCCCTTCCCTCATGGGAAATGAACCCAGGCAGCCAGGGACACCCACATCCGGACTATGGAGCAATCAGAGTAATAGGGTCCATAAGGTCTTTAGCACCTCATGCCAAATAAAACATTTTTAGAATGTTTTCAGAAGAAAGCAAATTATTAAATATTGAGAACAGATTGAGAAACTCTTGACCTTGGCTACTTCGTAGAATTATAGATTTAGAGTTAGGAGGCACTTTAAAAATCATGTAGCCTGACATTCCTCCACCCCACTTTTACAGATGAGGAATAAGACCCCAGAGAGCTTGAGCGATTTGCCCAAAGTCACACAGAAAATAAGTGACAAGGCCAAGGTTTGAACCCAGGACCTCTGGTTCCAGATCTGACACTCTTATCACAATAAATGTCCTGTGTGTGCTTTGAAAACAGAATGAAGACATATCATAGTCACTGACCGCTATTCCTCAGAGGCAAGGATGAATTATTATCCTAGACAGGGCTGGTATGGCCTGAAGGAGATTCAAGAAAACAGCAACTTCCCAAAATTACTATTATTCACATTTTATTTTTCTTGACCAATTAAACTATTTTTAAATGTGTTGAAACAGTGTGGGCAGTGGTGACTTAGAGTTCTTCATCTTAAGGCAGACATTTCCTGGTGATGTGACAGACTTCATCAGAAAAGCATTTTATATTGATGGAAGAATGTAGCAATTCTATCCACCAGAATTTTGCCTACCAGGATTTTTGCACATCTGGGCAATGAGACTTGATGTTCATAGAGATGATCCAAAAGCCTCTTGGTTTAAGCAGGAGCAGGAGTGGGGGGGATCTGTGATCTCAAGGCCACATGTAGTCCTCTAGTTCCTCAAGTTTATCCCTTGGATTCAGTCAAAGGGCTGTACTTAAGGACCTAGAGGGTCACATTTGGCCTCAAGGCCTCAGGTTCCCCACCCCTGGATTAGGGTCAAGCAGACTTTATTTCATTCTAATGCTCTGAACACTGGTGGTTCATAGACAGTATCTCTCTATGGTGAGATCTGATTAACCAAAATGTCCCACTCTCCTATCCTAATGGGTAAGGCAGAGATGATGATGATGTTCCTAAGTAGCTCGGACTTAGGTACCACTTGATGCTTTGCTAAGTTCTTTACATACATTATGACCTAACCATCTCTAAACTCATCATTGATTTAACTCACAGAGCCCCTAATAGTTAAGATTAGAAATGTTTTTACTTTTGCATCCCTCAGACATTGCCTTGGTCCCAGTCCCTCAGATGGAGACACATATTCGTAGCCTCTTTGGCATTTCTGCTTAGTGAAGTGACAATAGAGGGAATCAGCAGTCTTTTCTAACTTTCTCAGGATGAGAGAACAGATGAGAAAGGGCTCTATCAAATTGAAAACACTATACAAAAAGTCAGGAAGTATTCTCATTAACAACTCCAATAAGATTTGGTTGATATGTAGGTGACGTGGTGTCATAGAGAGAACTTCAAGATACAAGTGTGGATCCCAACTCTGCCACATGCTATCTTTGTGGCCTTGGTTAAGTCACTCAATTTCTCTGGGCCTTAGTTTCCTCATCTCTAAAATGGGAGGTTTGGACTAGGCCTCTAAGTTCCTTCCAGCTGTAAGGTTATGATCTTCAGATCATAGCATAGCATCTTGTGGCATTTTTCCAAAGTGTGCTCAAGTTCTCCCTTGGAATCTATTAAGGACATATTCTTTTATCTTATAAGCTGTCTGAAATCTCCTGGACCTCTTACCCTGGACAAGCTTCAGAGTGGAACAAAATGAGATGCTGAAAGACCACATAATATTTAACCAAAAAAAGAGTTTTGTTTACTTAGCAAGGGCATTGAAAGATTATTCAGACTAATGTGAAAAAAATGTTTAATAAGAATGTATATGGAGAGCCTATACCGGATTGCATGCCATCTTGGGGAGGGAGAAGGGGAAGGAGGCAGAGAAAATTTAAAACTTATGGTAGTGAATGTTGAAAACTAAAAATAAATAAATTAATTTAAAAATAAACACTTAATCATACAAGGCTAGATTCAAAGTATTAATAAATAATAAAGTAATTTCTCCATGCCTGAAAAAAAAGAAAAATTATTCAGCAACAATATAGCATCAGATGAGATGCACCCAGCTCCCCTCATCTCCATGGGGAGATGGTGGGTAAGAAGAGTGTATTTAACAAACAGTGCATCAAGTCTGGAGAGGAGGAGGTTAGACTTCTTATAGACTGGATTTTTTATGCCTTATGGAGCTGAAAGGTTATGTCAACGGTTTTAGTGCTATTCCCCTGGACTAATTAAGATTCCAAGATGGTTTCCTCGTTATTTGAGGAAGAAGCTAAGCTGTTCTACACAAGGCAGATGTTCCTACCACACGTCTCAAGAAGAATCTCCCCCACACAAATACTCTTGTCCTTCCCGGGATTAACTGTTCTGTATGGAAGTGATGGACAACAGAGGCTGTTTACTAAGACAAGGCAAAGAGACCGATTCCATGGCTTCCTCCACCAGAAATCTCAGACCTCCTAAAAAAGTGAAATATGGAGCTTAAGATCTCTTGTTCTTCCCCGGGGAGGCACTGACACTGAGTCCCTTTTTAGGCTCGGGCACAGCCTCTGACAAAGCTCAGAGTTTGAGAGGCATTCCTACCCTCAGGGACTAATAAGCAGGGGGCAACTTTGAGAATAATCATCTTAGTAGCTCATCTCCTACTCTTGCCTTCTGAGCCCCCAAACAGTGCTTAGGTTTGCCTACCCCAGGTGCTGAAGAGGGTAAAAGGCTACTTAAGAAAACTCTCAAAGTCACATCACCATGGCTGATCTTTTACATATGCTTCTGTTTTCAATCTCAAATGGTTTGCAAGATATGTCCAACTGGATGTCTTACTCTCTCCTAAAACACAACATGTCCCAAATGGAAATCATTTCTTCCCTATCAAAAAGCAAACAACCCCCCAATGCAAACTCCTCCACTTCTGTCAGGGGCACCAATAATCTCTCAATTAGATTGGTTTGTGTTCCTGGGCCTTGGTTTTCTCATTTATAAAATGATAGGATTGGAGTAGATGGCTGCTAAGGGTCCCCTTTCTTTCAATGTATGATTCTCTAATCCCCATGAGGAAACTGTGGTTAAAGTGAAATAAGTGAAGTACCCAGAGCTACTATACAGCTATTAAATGTCAGAACCAGGATTAAAGGTCAGGTTGCCCACTCCAAGTCCAGTACTCTTTCTACTAGGCCTTGTTGCCTCTCTGGTAGGAGAACAGTCGAATAAGTCAAACTACAAATTTTAGGGAGATCTGAAAGTACCTCCCAAGGGTCCAAACCTTAGGACCTAGAACATCCAGGGTTAGGGACTTGGTCAATGGGAAACTAGATCCCAAGACCAGAACTTTAGGTACTAGGAGACTAGCAGAGGGGACCCAGAAGCTACATTTGCTCAGTGCTAAACCAGACAACTCACGAAACAGTCTCCTTATGCCTACTACAACAGAGGTTAGTTTGGGCCCTACAGTATAGGAGCTAAAACCTATAGGAAAAGGTGATGAGTACACTTAACTTATTAGACACAGAGGTTATGACACTTATTTGTATCATGGACTCTTTTGGAAGTCTGGTGGAGTCTTTGAAGCCCTTCTCAGAAGAATATTTTTAAATTTTACAAAATAAACACATATAATTACCAAAGAAACCAATTATATTGAAATATATTGAAATTACCAAGATATAAAAAGATATTTTAAAAAATCAAGTTCACAGACCCTAGATTAAGACTCATGGAGAAGGTCATAGAGTCAGGGAGATAAGCTGTTGCAGACAGTCAGTATGATTAAGGGAAAAGAACAAGGCATCTGGAGTCAGAGGAATTGGATTCAAATCTTAACCGTAGTATTTACTATCAAACCTGGGCAAGTCTAACTTGGAGGAAAAAAAGACTCAGCAGGAATATGATAAGTTGTTCAAATCTATGAAAGTATAGCACGTATATCTACATGACATAGAGGAGGGTTTAGATTTCAATCCCTTTGTTGAAAAGGGAGGAGCTAGGATAAATGGTCAGATGTTACAGACCGGTTTGGGGTCAGTGCAAAAGAACATTCCCCCACGTTTAGAGCTAGTCCAAAATGGAATGAGCTGCCTTGAGAGGTAATAGTTTCCTGCTCTCTGGAGGTCTTCAAGTGGAATTTGTGGAACATTTGTGAGAAACATTCCCAAGGGGATTCCTGTTCAAGTATGGGAGGGATTTAATGACCTTCCAGCTCTGAGGTTTTGTGAAGCTCCTTCCTCTCTTTAAGACAGTAGCACTAGAATTGGAAGGTAATTCATTGGCCAATGAGGTCTACCCTTTTATTTGAGAGATAAGGAAACAGAGACCCAGTGGGGGCTGATGACTTGCCTTTTGGTGAACAGGAGAGGAGGGATGTAGAAATAGGCCCAGACTAGCCATTCTTCTTTCCCCTGCCGTTCATGTTTCTGACACTCTGGACTCTTCCACCATGCCTCCCCTCTCCCCTACTTTTCAGTTCCATTTTGTGTGTTTTCCCTCCCATTAGAATACAAGCTCTTTGAGGTCAGAAGTTTTCAGGCAGGAGGTTGTCTTTCTTTTTGCTTGTATTTGTATTTCCAGAGCTTAGTACAGTGCCTGATGCATAGTAAACACAAAATAAATGCTTGTTGCCCACATCCCTCCCCTAGGCCACACAAATAGTATCAGAGATGGGTTTGGAACCCAGGTCCTCTGATTCCACAACCAGTCATTGCCTCTTAACTTTTTTCCTTTCATAAATTCAAGGCATTGGACTAGGTGATATTCAAAGTACCTTCCAACTCTATAATTCCTATTGCATTGTGAACTCTTTGTACCCCATGCTGAAAACCT
Source organism: Notamacropus eugenii (assembly GCF_028372415.1). Classification (NCBI taxonomy): domain Eukaryota; kingdom Metazoa; phylum Chordata; class Mammalia; order Diprotodontia; family Macropodidae; genus Notamacropus; species Notamacropus eugenii. The sequence continues at coordinate 465,844,422 of NC_092872.1, read as the reverse complement.
TCCCCATCAGTTGGAGAAGAGGTTTTCTGAGGATAAGATGGTTGGGAATAGTAATAAAGGACAGGCTGAAGAGGAGTCATGGGAAAACCAGATTTCTGAAAAGCATTTTCCAAAGTAAAATTATCCCTTGATTCCCAGTGATAATGGGATAATTCCCCACATTGGTTCCCTGAACAGCAGGGACCCTAAACCATGACCAACCAACCTAACAGGGAGCTACCCTGGGTCACTAACCATCTCTGAGCCAAATCTGGATGTGAGGTTTGATGGTTAAAGGGTAGGGGTAAGAGAGCAGACCCTGGGAGAACTTGATACGTTCTGTGCCATTTAATAAAAACAACAATTAGAAACATTTTGGGACTTGGGTCAAGGAATTTGCCCTGGTGGGGAGGTGAGCAAGGCTTGTTTTTGTAAGACTGAGTTATGTTTCTGTAGTACAGTTGCCTTTGGGTTCGCAACCCTATCCTCCCAGTCACACCAGATTTGGTTTCTTTTTATGTGCGAAATCAGGGTAATTTGATGGACAGCTGGACCCAAGCTGTCAAACTTTCCTCCCTGGCAGAAGCAGGCAGGGAGCAGGGCTTTGGATTAGAATTTGTTTAGGATTACATGGGGATCTGTTGGGAAGTCAGGAGGGTTTAGCTTAAAGGAGGCGGATTCAATGGCTTGGCTAGGAGTGTTTTATTGGACTTTTGAGAAAATGATCCTCCCTTTGGCATGACACTGCTGCTTTGAACTCTCACCTCTCCATTTGTAGGTCAACAAAACTGCCCAAATCAGGGATTCAAAAACAAAAACCAATGTCTTTTGGCATTACGATGGAGCAAGAAAATTAAGATTGGAGAGAAGACCTAAAAGATTAGCAGACCCAAAGGAGGACCTGTCTTGATATTTAACAGTGGAACAGATGTTGCCACATACTACACATATCTCCCACAATGCCTAGAACAGTGCTAGCTCATAGACAAACAGCCAATACCTATTGAATTAACTTCATTTTAACTCTAAGCACCTCCAAGAATTGGAAATGATGGATTTTCCTGGAGACAAGAGGCTAGTCTATATAATACCTATAGGAGGATAGAGAAGTGACAACTCTTCTTATCAGGCAATTTAATCTCTCTCCCCCCGACTTGCAGATTATATTTAGCTTCCATTGTTTAAAAAATGTTTATTCAGAACCTACTACATGCTACTTTGTGAGAGGTGCCTAAATGATATAAAATCTAAATAAGGCACATATATAATATATATTATTAAAAAATCACTTCTATGTCTATGTATCTGGGACTCTCTCTATATACACAGACCAGTAATTTTTGTTGGTGCTAGAAATGAATTGCAAAGGTAGGGATGCAGGACAAAGGAACTAGAATAGAGGTCTCCAGCTCCATGAGTTCAACTTGGACCTTTTGGTCTTGCCCCAAGTTAATTTACATGGCAACCAAAGGCATTATGGGGATTGAAAAGAACCTCATCACCTCAGTTCCCCACAGCTCCTTTGCAATTTTGCTAATTGGGTTTCCTGAGATGTTTTGAAAGGATGCTGACTAAACTAAGGATATGACAGGAGTTGAAAGGAATTTTATAATCCCAAGTCAGATGGGAGGCTATGATCAGAGAGCCTGAGTCCAGAAAGAAGAAAAAGAGTTCAAAGGACATGCTTTAAAATGCATAAGAACTTTTCTAACTAGTTGGCTGAAGATAGCTGTCTGGGGTCTACATCACAAAAGAGCTAAGGATAGCGCAAGGACTATAAACCAAAGAGAGTCCCCGCCTCCGTGGGGAAGAATTCAGATAGCAGCTGCAATCCAGGAGATAGCAGCCCAGAGCAGCTCAGTGAAGCACCCAGCAGAGAAAAGAGATGCAGAGCAGGGTGGTGGAGGACTCCAATTTAGCTAAGGAACCAGCTTGTCTGATGATGATGCCAGAGAATGTTGGCAGTTTAGAATATCAGAGGCGTAAGTTATTGCCATTCTTATGCCCTGGCCACACATGTTGCCTAAGTATGTCTTTCACACACATATAGTCCCTGACTATACATTTTTCCTATATGTGTGCCCCTCTGTGTATGTTCTTTAGTCATACATATTATCTTTATATAATCCTTTGTTAGTTGGATAAGAATATGTCTTGTGTGTATGGCAGGGAAGAATCTTTGTTATCACTTATTTTGCTACTTTATGTGAATAAATGTCTTTTGCTTTGAACTATTATGCCATTTACTTAGCCTAGTAAAAGATAACACATTGATGGGGGCTCATGAACCTTGATTTTGAGTGCATATTGACTCATGAGATTCCTCAGAACTGGGTTAGTTTTTTGGGGGACTGTGGTAGAGAAGTGGATATGAGAAGTGGATGGGGAAGGGTCACATATAGTTCCTGTCATGAAGTTTCCAATCTTATGGAGATATGACATAAACACATATAACTATAGTATATCTATAAATGTTGTCTACAAGGCGATTCATACTGAAAGCTATGGCGACTGGAATTTACATAGTTCAGGCAACAAGTATTTAAAGACCAAATCTTCCCTCTTCCCCCCTTCTTCCATCTCTAGTCCAGTGATTCCGGGACTCAGCCCTACTGAGTTCTCTTTTTAGAATTCCCATTTGGAGAAACAATACATTTTTGGAGGCTCGAAACCCAGAGCTGGTTCTCTTCCATTCCCAGATAGATTACTTCCAGTTCTCCAGCTGGTCTTATGGTCTAACCTGTACAAATGTTCCATAAGACAAGCATTTCCTCAACATTAGAGGGGAGCCCCCCCACACACACACACACGTGTAGACAGAATCAATTGCTCAGATTTTTTTAAAAACTAGGAGCACTTTTCCTGGAGGAGGGGGAGGAGGAGAAAGGGGTAACTGGAAAACCCAGCCTGACTATAAAAAAGGACTTGGGCTTGGATCTCTTTGAAATGGCAACCTAGTGGGGTGGGGGTGGGGCAAGCAAGAGGCAGCAGAGTGTGGAGAGAGACGATACTGAACCCAGAGATTTCTGTACCTCGCCCTCACTCCCTGCTGCCCCAGTTGGTCTGGCATCATTTTATCCGACTACCCGTGCTGGAAGAGGGAACAGGAACACAGTGGGGACTCCTAGGCTACAAAGGGCAACATGGGGGAGAAAGTAACCGGCCAATTGCTTGCCAATGGATTTAGGGGACCCCTTTCTCCTAAAATTTCCCTTTTAAGCTTTCTCCATGAGAGAGATAGCCAGTTCTTGCAGCCTCTCCCTTGACTCTGACCACTGAATCTATGGTTTGTCCCTTCTGGGTCCTCATCACACATACACACACACACATACACACACACACACACACACACACACACACACACACACACACACACACACACACACTTGCAAACAGACCACCCTTCCTCAGTTTTCCACTCCAGCAGAGGCTCTTGGACCTGCTCCCATCAGACCAGCTCCCAGAAAAATGCACCTGGAAGTAACTACACTTGTACATCGGAAGCTCAAAGCCCCACTTCTCGCCAGCCGCCTCAATCCACAGACTTAGATGTTGTTTAAAAGCTTACGGTACCAGCAGGGCAACTGCAGCCGCCATTAGGAACCCGATCCGGAGACGCTGATTAATACCAGGAGGGGGCTTTAATCAGCCAAAGCCATATGCTATTTAACTTAAGATGAAAGTGCAAATGATAATGATCGTTTCAGAAAGGATGTAGTTAAAGGAAGAGCCGAACAGCAAGTGGCATCTTTTTATCATTAGAGCATCTTGTCGGAGCCCCCTTTTCTATTTTTCGTTTATAAGCTTTTATGAACATCTGGATCATTTCTTCATTATGCAGGCTTACAACATCATTATGTTTGATGCTGGGCTTTTAACATCGCAGCACTAAACTTCTAAATATACAATTAATTCCTATTAATTATAGTTTTCAAACTGGCAAAATTATCCTTCATTAACTTAATCGCCTCTTCTATTTTATCTCCAAATTGTAGTCACTCTTTTCATAATCCCTACATCTAAAGCCATTTCCGAGGCTGTGTGTGATGTTTTGCATGCTGTTTATATAAAGGCTCGCCAGCCATCTCTGTACCGCCTTCAGATTCCAAGCCACTGCTGGCTGCTGGGTTTTTAAATAGAACTCAGCTCGGCTCGGCAGTTTTAGCAAACCGCGTGTTCCAAGGGAAGATGCTGTCCGATCGGCGGCAGCTGCACCTGATTGTGCCTGATCAAACTTGAGCTCAGGATCTGTCTGCCAACAGGGGGAAGAAAGAAAGAGGCCAGGAAATGAGGAGGAAAAGCAGAGTTGCTGGCTCCCAGTAGCTGTCCTCCGCATTGTCATCATCCAAAAGCTTTGACTAAGCTCCTAATTATATGGGGAACTGTTCTGGGAACTGGGCAGAGGGAATGGTATTGAGCGTCTTCCGGCCCTCTTGGGACTTGTAAGTCAAGCCAAGTCAATAAATATTGATTTAATGCCTGAAAGGCTTTAGGCCCTGAGGACAAAACTAGAGAAAAAGTCCAGGTCCCTGCCCTCCATCTATTGGGTACCCCGGGATGACATGCGAAACAACGAGAGAACAATGAATGACCCTGTCTAATAACATTGTCTAGATTGTGAGGTTCAAACTCTTAAGTCAGACAACGGAAAGGAACCAGATGTAGTGAGAGTGAATCAGAAATGGGCTTGGGAAACCTGGGTTCAGATCCTAGTTTTCCTATTAATTGGATGTGCATGACCTTCTACTAATAACTTTCTTTGCACCTCAGTTTTCTCATCTGTAAAATAGGGGCAGTGATATGGGGCAGAGAGAGGCAGAAGGGGGAGAATGGGGGACAGAAAAAGAGATCTAAGATCCTGTTGAGCTCAAGCATTCTGAAATCCCAATGGATTAGAGTTGTAGGGGGAAGGCTACATGAGAACTTTGAATATTAATCTAATATGGAAAGGATATTCACTCTGATTCCCTCATTTTACAGAGAGGAATTGTCTGTAGGTAGTAAGTACCAGGGCTAGGATTTGAACCCAGAGTCTCTCATTCCCAATCCAATGGTCCGTTGTGGTATTCTTTTCCAGCACCTGCTGATAGATAACGTGATTAAAGGAAGATGGCCTTTGGCTCCCTTGGGACTTGGCCAAGCCAATCCAGGTGACCACCCTGATGCTTTTCAGCTTCAGCCCCTTCCTCTAATTCTCTGGAGATAGTACACATGTGGAATAATACAAATAATATAAATCTGAACCCAGAAAAGGCCTGGGCTCACATCCTACCTTAGGGATTTATTAGCTCTGTGAACAGGGACAAATTATTTTACCTTCCAGAGAACCTCAGTTTCTTCAATAGAAAAATGGGGACAATACCAATTGCAGTACCTACTTCACATAGTTTTGTGAAGATTAGATAAGATAACGTATGCAAAACACTTTGCACATCTTAAATGGGCTATAGAAGCAGCACTTTTAAAATTTGGTTTCTTTTTATCCTGATTGACAAATCTGACAAATTGGACCACAGTTGGCCTTGGTCTGTGTCAACATTTCAGGTTCAAGGTTATTAGAAGCCTAACTATCCACAGTAGTGCCTTTCTCTTCTTCCAGAAAGGAAGGTCATTGAATGAGAGCCACCCCTGAAGCTTCTTACCCAACCTCAGGACAAGTCTAAGGTCACCCCAGAGGTGAGAGTTTTGATCTCCCTAACTCTCCTCTTTTGAAAAACTCGCTTCTCTCAACAGCAATCTGGTAGTCAAAGACTAGGGAGCCCAGGCAACGAGGGGAAAACACCTGAAAATGAGGAACCCACGAATCAACAATGTCCTACCAAAGCTACTGAACAAGATTTCATTTCTCACCCTGTACCCTTCTTCCTTAAAACCTTCCCTGACATGAAGGAGATCTTAGATATATCCCCTAAACAAAGTAAGCTTTCAGTAATACTCCCAACATTCCAGTGCCCTTCTGTTCTCTCTCCTACCTTCTCCAGGGAATCCAGGTCCTAAGACTTATCTCTTACTGTGCAATGAAAAAGTCTACCACTTGGAAAACGGAGTTTCAGGCATCTGATGTTGGTATGTATGTGAGGGATCTGTGAGCCCAGGACCATTCACTGGAATCCAACCATGCTCGCTCTACACATAAAGCTAACCCTGCCCCCAGAGCCAGGTCCAAGTCAGCAAAGAACAGGTGCCATTTTCCCTTTGGTGTCAGCATCCTCTGTTCACCTCAGTGGAGGCTCCATCTAGACTTGTCAGGTGATAAGGGTTTTTACACTTCTCACCTGTCAGTTGTATCCATGGCACCAATATCTGAGAGGTGTAGTGCTTTTAAAAGTCACTTGCTCTCAGGAATGAGATTGCCCTGCAACTCCCTGGACCCCTATGAGTTAGTTGAAGGTAGCAGTAACTTCCTGGCAGTCAAGATGATAAGAAAGCAAGAGGAGGCCGGGCTGACTCACAACCTCCTGGCCAAGGGCAAGAGACATGTCAAGCCTGACAGCTGGTGACAGAAGGCCCCCTTGAATGGCGGCAAGAGAAGGTAGAATGAGTACAAAGTCTCTCAAACTAGCTGGGTTTTAGGCTTGGTTTCAAGGCTAAGGTAATACAGATTCCCTATCTTTAAATATCTGATCAGGGAGCAGAAACAGCCTGTGTGGCTCCAGAGAGGAAGATGAAGACCAATGAGTAATTATTAGAAAAAGGCAGATTTAGAGCAAATATGAGGAAGAAGTTTCTAACAATCGGAACTCTTTGCTAGTGGAATGAGTTGCCTTTTGAATTCCCTGTCTCTGCAGAAGCCAGAAATCTGTGTCAGGTATACTAGGCAATGATTCTCCTTTATTGGCTCCTCCCCTGCTGCTGACAACCATACCCAGGCATCCACCAATGTAACAATTCCTCACTTGGTCCTACCATCCCCTCAGGCTATCGCCCTATATCTTCCTATTCCTAGTTAAACCGCCCCACCCCAAAATAAAACAAAACCCTCTGGACCTGCCACTTTTCCTCTCATTTGGTTCTTTGCAATCTGGCATCTGACCACATCATTCAACTAGAAACTACTCGTTCCACAGTTATCAATGATCTTTTCAAAAAGAATTGATGCAGTTTGCTTTTACATCTTATCATTTCCAAATATATCCCTCTTCTCTCTCCTACCCTTATCCCTTGTCACAAAAATGAAAGAAGAAAGTATTTTTAGCAAGACCAACACATCAATTGTATCTGATATTGTAGGCAATATTTCATACCTGTTTTCTCTCCCCTCAGGGCAGCTGGGTGGCACAGCGGAGTTCTGGCCCTAAAGTCAGAAAGACTTAAGTTCAAATCTGGCCTCAGATACTTACTAGCTCTACGACCCTGTGCAAGTCACTTAACCCTGTTTGCCTCAATTTCCTCATCTGTAAAAGATGATGGAGAAGGAAATGGCAAACCACTCCAGCATCTTTGCCGAAAAAAACCCCAAAAAGGGGTCACAAAGTTGGACGTTGACTAAAAAACTGATTCTCTCTCCTCTTCGAAGGATGTTTCCATTACACATTCTTTCTTGTTTCTCTTCTTGCCAGTATGGTTGCTCCCTCTCAGACTCCTTTGCTGGGTCATCACTCATATCTACCTCCTAACCACAGGTATCCCCAAGGTTCGGACCTGGACTCTTTATTCTTCTCTCTACATAATGTAAAGTCTATAATCCTCTAGGTCAGAGTCAGGAGGGAACTTGTGGCCTCAAGGCCACATGTGGCCATCTAGGTCCTTGGGTGGAGCATTTTCACCAAGTCCAAGTTTTACAGAACAAATCCTTTAATTAAGGGGAGTTCTGTGAAGTTTGGATTCAGTCAAAGGGCTGCACTTGAGGACATAGAGGGCTTGAGGACCTAGAGGGCTTGAGGGTGCACGTTCCCTACTCCTGCTCTAGGTGATATGATGAGCTGTCATGGATACATTTTTCATCTTAATGCAGATGTCTCACCTCTCCAGATAGCCAACCCTAGTCTCTTTGCTGAGCTCCAGTCTCACTATTGATAGTCTCAGAGCATCTAACAAAACACATCAGTTTACTGTTTCTCATAGGTAGCATCCCATCTTCTGTCTCCATGTCTCTGTATAAGCTGTCCCTCAAACCTGAAAAGCAGGAAACAAGCATTTGTTAAGCACTTACTATGTGCTAGGCACTACAGCAAAGAACTTTACAAAATATTATGTCATGGGATCCTCAAAACAGCCTTTGGAGGTAGGTGCCACTATTATCCCCATTTTATTGTTGAGGAAACTGAGACAGGCAGAGGTTAAATGACTTGTCTATGGCCACACAGCTAGTGAGTGTCTGAGGGTTGATTAGAACTCGGCTCTTCCTGACTCCAGACTAGGCTCTCTGTGTACTGCTCAAGCTGCCTTGGCTACCCACTCCCTCTTCAGTTTACCTCTGAACCTGTACCATGCCCCACCAATGAATCGTTGGTCAGCTATGTCCAATTCTTCATGACCCCATTTGAGGTTTTCTTGGCAAAGATACTGGAGTGGTTTGCCATTTCCTTTTCCAGCTCATTTGACAGATGAGGAAACTGAGGCAAACAGGGTTAAGAGACTTGCCCAGGGTCACACAGCTAGTGTCTGAAGTAGATTTGAATTCAGTAAAATGAATCTTCCTGACTCCAGGTCTAGCGCTCTATCAACTGTGCTATCTTGCTGCTCATATGGGTATCTACCATGAACTAAAAGGAAAAATCTCCTCTCCCCCATATAACCTTCCACATGTATAGCAGTACACACTGACTTTTTTGACTAGCACTACCTGTTCCACATAATTTAGTACTTACAGAATCTCTTAATCAGAAAAGACCTCAGGGGTCAATTAGTTAAGCTTACCTCTGAACAAGAATCCCCTGTATAACACCTCTGACAAAAATGTTATCCAGACTCTGCTTGAATCCCTCCAGTGACAGGGAACTCCTTACTTAGCAAAATCTCCCTTTCCACTTTTGAATAGCTTTTCATTGTCAGGAAGTTTTTCCTTCTACTGAGCTGAAACTGAGCTGACTTTCTGCTCCTTCCTTCCACCCATTCATTGTGCCTGAGCTAGGATCTAGTTTCAAATTCTAGTCCTGTTGCTTAAGTGTTGTTGTTGAGTTATTTCAGTCCTGTCCAACTCTTTGTGATCCCATTTGGGGTTTTCCTGGCAAAGATATGGAGTGTATCATTTGACAGATGAGGAAACTGAGGCAACCAGGGTTAAGTGACTTACCCAGGATCACACCACTAGCAAGTGTCTGAGTCTGAATTTGAACTCAGGTCTCCCTGACTTCAGACCCTGTGCTCTATCCACTGTACCACCTACTTGCCCTTTTATTGTTTAATTTCTTTGAGCCTCATTTGTAAAATGACTAGGTAGCTTCTGAGTTCTATTCCTGTGCCAAATCTATGATCTCACGACAGAAAATCACCTAATTTCATTGGCCCTGAGATACCCTCTTTGGGACTAAACCTGATCTCTCCTCCACAGGACAGCCCTGTGACCTGAAGACAATTCTCACTTCCTCCTAGGTCGTTTTTCCTTCAGGCTAAACATTAAGCAATTTCTTTAACCATTTCTCTTATGGCATAGCTTCCAGTCCCTTCTCCTTCATCAGTCAGTATCCTCCTCTGGACCCTGGATCCTAAAATGTGCATCCTAAAATGAGACCTCTGGAACTGGACCCAGGACTCCCAATTTGATGACTTGCTTTTTTTTGGGCCTCTGTTTCCCCCTGCCATGCTTTGTCCTTTGTTTGTTTCACATTTGTTAGCTTTGTCTTACAAAATCAAATTGTAAACTCCTTGTGGGGAGAGACCATATTTAAAACAAGTGATAAATTTCCCTTCCATCACCTGCTCTTGGATCCAGCTGGACAAACCAGAGGTGCTTTATAAAAGTCTCTGGACTGACTAATTGTTATGCAGCGGTGTGACTGAAGACCAACGAAACAGCCAACAGTTCGTTCCATATAATACCCTCAAAAAGCCTGTCCTTGGGTTTTGGGGCCTCAGTTGCTATTTGCCCAACCTGTTGCTGATTGTTCAAATTCACATTCTTTTCTTTAAAAGGTCCCCCCTTACTCCCATCTGCTGCTGGACTTTCCCCAGATGTCCCCAGTTATGCTACACAGCCTGAAATGGACCTCCTGGCTCTAAGGAAACCCTTTCTGGCATGTCTGCCAGCAGCTCCTTATGAGCTCCCCATAATACAACTTCTCCTAGACCTGATGGCCTGAGCATCACTTTGGGATTCTGCTCATGGGATCCAGGACTCTGTACAGGGATCTTGTACTGCCTCTTACTCCAGCAGAGCTCAAAAGAAGTGTGGATAAAATTGACCTAGAAGACAGATAATGTGATTAATAATAATAATAAATAACCAGGAGAACATTATACACAATAACAGTCACAATATGCAAGGACTGTTTTTGATGAACTTAGCCCTTCACAGCAATGCAAGGACCATTCCCAAAGGACTTGATGCAAAATGCCATCCACCTCCAGAGAAAGCACCATGGAGTCAGAACGCAGAATGAACCAGACTATTTTCTCCTTTGTTTTGTTTTGTTTTTCTCATAGTTTCTCCCATTCATTTTCATTCTTCTCTGCAACATGACTAATGTGAAAATGTGTTTAATAGGAATGTATGTGTAGAGCCTATATAAGATTGCATACCATCCTAGGGAGGGAGGGGGGAAGGAAGGGGAGAAAGTTTGGAACTTATGGAAGTGATTGGTGAAAACTGAAAACAAATAAATTGATAAATTTGGAAAAATAATAATAAGAGCATTTATATAATAGCTTAAGGTTTGCAAAGCACTTTATATTATCTCATTTAAGTCTCACAACAATATTATGAAGTAGGTACCATTATTATTGCTCTTTTATAGTTGAACAAACTGAGGCCCGGAGCTTAAGTGACTTACTTTAAGTGACATAGGTAATGAAATGCCCAGGGTAGGATTTGAACTCAGGTCTTCCTCACTCTAAGTTCATTATGACTGAGTTCTTGGAATTTGAGTCCCTTTGGGACCTTTAGCTTGAGTGAAGACTTATGAACCCCGCATGAGCTCCCCCACCTAGTTGTCTATCTTCCCATAAGATATACAGATTCTTTTTTAGGAAGGCAGCATGGAAAAAGTATGTCCTAGGCATCAGGGCAACCTGGGTTCTTGTCCCAGTGGTGTCACTAATTAGCTGTATGGGTCTCCATTTCCTCTTTTGTACAAATAAGGAAGTTAAACTAGTTTAAGGGTGAGGAACCTGCAGCCTTGAGGCCTCATTTGGCCCTCTAGGTCCTCAAGTGTGGCCCTTTGACAGAATCTTCTAAGACTTCTGAAGTTTGGATTCAGTCAAAGGGCCACACTTGAGGACCTAGAGGGTCACGTGTAGCCTGGAGGCCTCAGATTACCCCTTGGGCTATAGGCTTCCAAGGCCCCCTGCCCTCTCTACTATTTAGTGCTTTAAGCTCCTTCCCAGGTCTAACACTATATAATTCTAGGTAACTTCACAGTAAACCCACAGCAACTGTAATAGAGGAGACTTGCTGCCACAAAACATTAACATATCATTGCCTTTGTCTTCCTTGTAATTACTGAAACCATTGCCTTTGTTTCCTCTGACCAAAGTATTACATGGTCTGAAACATGGAACTGGGTTGGCATCCCTTTACTATAGTAATCCTTGATGTGTGGGAAGAACTCAATGCTTCTCAGAGCTCTTCTCATTCTATTGCCAAATTTGTAAATTAAATTGGATTCTCCCATTTTCCACAAGGAAACAATAGTCCAAAAAAGGCAGGGTCCTTCCTGTAGCCATATGGCTTGGTAGTTATAAAGTTGTTATTAGACCCCCGAAATGAATGAGTATATGAATTGGTTAATTTTTAAAATTGATTAAGCACTTACTATTTACCAACCACTTTTCTAAGTGCTAAGGTATCGTGGAAAAAATTATATGGTTTCTGCTCTCAAGGAGCTCACACTAATAGTTGGAGACTATATATATATACATACATAGGAAGAGTCACATACAACGTGGAAAGGTGGCAGGCCTAAGGATAAAGCGGGAACAAGGTGGATAGCAAAGTCCAGGGGATCTAATCCATTGTTTTTCCAAGTACCCCAGTTGGGGATAGGGTGAATAATTTCCTTATAAAGTTATGATTCCTCCTCCCCAGTTCTCATCATAATCAACTCTTTCTGTGACTTTTGTGGCACCTGAATTAACCCATAGCATTTTCAAATGCCCATTTTAATCAACCAGAGTACAAAATGGCTCATGATACTAGAATATAAACTGCAGAAAGTCCAGGCTTGAGTCTTAGCTAAGCTTTTTATCTTCCCAAACCTCCATACAAAACTCTGCATATGATAGTTATATGATTAGTAATCCAGAAGCTACTAGGTATAGAGTGTGTTCAATGAAGACTAGTACTTCTGGTGTGATGGCTGCTAAGCCCTTTTCAGGGCTGCTTTCCACCTTTGGTGTTCACCTGGTGTTTCATCTCTTACCTGTGGTTCCAAGAAGTTGTACCATGTGTAGCAGCCCCACCAGGTTGAGAGTAACCAAGGGGGTCTTGGACCAGTTGGTGAGTTAGTGGAGTGTCTAACCCAAGCATGTGAAGACTTCTCCTGGTGGAAAGGGGGTGGAGGGAGATAAGAACAGTTTGTTTCAATGGCCATGAATGCAGCTGAAGCAGACACTGCGGAATGCTTAGGGCTTGGTTAGACATCAAAGATAGCAAGGTCATCCACTACATCCTGAGCCATCACTAGTCATCTTGACTCTGTCCAGCCACTGGACTATGATAACTCTGGAAGAGAGAGTGAAGTCAACCACTTGGTACAACTCTCCCTCACTTAAATCTAATTTATGCATGAATCAAAAGACATCACCCATACATTTTACCAATATACCTCTCTCAGGCAAGTGACAAAGAAACAGGTGCTGATACACTGAGAGCTGTAGTCACAATCCTGCACACAGGTGACCCAACCTAAAGGGTCATTTGTCACTGGAAGCAGCAGTGAGATTCGGTAGCCCCCAGAGTGTCTGAGCAGCCTTTTAAAGATCTCACTGCTCACCTCCTGGTGTGAGGAAGGAGCTAGAAAAGGTGCCCTAAAAATTGTCTGCTTACCCAACCTTGGTCTGACTGTCACAACAGGAGGGGAGCCCACTTTGCACTTGAAACAAAAAAAAATTTACAAAAACATTTGCAAAGATGATTCCACTCACCACTTATACATGCATGTGCACGCACTTATAGACAACACAAAATCCAGTAGACCTAAAGATGAACAGCTCTTGCTGCAAGAGAACTCAGCAGGCATCACATCCAAATAGTAGCCATGAGTGAAACAAGGCTGCCAAGTGAAGGCCAGCTTACTGAAACTGGAGCTATGTATACACTTTTCTGGAGTGGCTGCACTGAAGAGAACCGTGAAGCCAGTGTAGGTTTTGTAATCAAAACTAATCTAGTCAACAAGCTTATGTGACTACTAAAAGGAGTGGATGACAGGCTCATGACAATTTGATTGCACTTACAGGAAAATGTCATACCACCATCATCAGTGCTTATGCTCCCACCAACGATGAGCTCTAATGAGTTCAAAGAAAAATAGAAGACCTGGAGACCCTTATCATCAATGTGCACAAAGAGGACAAACTTATAATTTGGGGTAATTTAATGTTAGAATAGTCTCAGACTACCAGACTTTGCAGGGAGTCCTAGGGAGGAATGGAGTTGGAAACAGCAACAGCAATAGCAAAGGTCACTAACTACTGAAGACTTGTGCTACCTTGGAGGGAAAGTTGAGCCAACACACAGTTGGCAACAGTGGAATAGAAAAGGAGTGGGCAGCTTTCAGAGATTTGGTGTATAGCACTTCATTTGCTCATCTGGGTCAGAACACTTACAAACATCAAGACTGATTTGATGAAAATGATGGGGAAATTCAGAAGCTGCTAAATAAAAAAATGAGAACTCCACAGGGTTTACCCACAGGATAGTTCATCCATCTCTAAGAAGGCAGCATTTAATTCCATTAAAAGTAAAGCACAAGTGAAATTCAGAGAGATGCAGTATTCTTGGCTCAGTAAGAAGACAGATGAAATTTAGTTTTATGCTAATAGTAACAATCCAAAGCGATTTTATGATGTCCTGAAGGCTGTTTATGGGCGAAAGACCTATGGTGTATCACAACTGCTCAGTGCTGATGGAGCCACATTGATTAGTGATAAGGCCATGATGCTAGAGAGATGGACTGAACACTTCCATAGTATTCTCAACAGACCTTCATCAATCAATGCTGAAGCCATTGACTGCTTACCTCAGGTTGAAGTCAATCCCTCCCTAGCTAAACCTCCAACTGAAGAAGAGGTTTTGAATGCCATTAGGCTCCCTTCATGAGGCAAAACATTTGGTGCTGATTCTATGCCAGCTGAGCTTTACAAGGTCCACTGCTCATACAAAAGCTGAAATTTCCCAGGTTATACAGCAAGAAAAGAGTACTCCTCAGGAGTTCAAGGATGCCTCCATTGTCCACCTCTATAAAGGTAAAGGAAATAGGTTGTCCTGTGACAATCACCAAGGTTGGGGGGGGGGGGGCAGGGCACATCTCTCTTTTAGTCTTTGTTGGCAAGATTCTTGCCAAAGCCCTTCTTAACAGGCTGATCCTTCATTTGGAAAATGGTCAACTACCTGAGAGCCAGTGTGGCTTCAGAAAGGGCCGAGGAACAGTCAATACGGTATTTGCTGCTCGACAACTCTAGGAGAAATGCCAAGAACAGAACAGAGGTCTGTGCATAATGTTTGTAGATCTGACTGAGGCCTTTGATACTGTCAGTTATGGAGAATTATGTCAAAATTTGGTAGCTGGGAGAAGTTGATCAGTATTGTACGTCAATTTCATGATGGCATGCTTGCCCAGGTTCTGGATAATGGATGATGCTGTTGCACTTTCCTAGTCAGCCATGTTGTCAAATGCCTTCAATGAGGACAAACATGGCATCCAGATTAGCAATCACAGTGATAGTAAATTCTTCAACTTGAAAAGGCTACAAGCCAAGACCAAAGTAGAGGAAGTGTTGGTACATGATTATCTGTTTGCAGATGGCCATGCATTCAATGCAACTTCTGAAGCTGACATGCAACAAAGTATGGATCAATTTTCTGCCCCTTGTGCTAATTTTGGCCCAGCAATTAACACCAAGAAAACACAGGTGCTCCATCAGTCACAACCATAACATCCTTATGTGGAAACATTGGTTACAGCAAATGGAGAAGTTTTGAATGCTGGGGATAAAGTCACTTAGCTTGATAGTGCACTTTCCAAGGATGTACACATTGATACTGAAGTTGACATACATATTGCCAGAGTTAGCTCATTGTTTGGGAGGCTCCAAAGGAAAGTGTGGGAGAGAAGAGGTATTCAGCTGCCTACCAAACTACAGAGCCATTGTGCTGACCTCATTGTTGTATGCCTGCGAAATCTTGACAGCATGCCAGTGCCATTCCAGGAAATTGAATTGCTTCCATTTGAATTGTCTTAGGAAAATGCCGAAGACCACCCAGCAGGATAAGATACCAGATCCTAAGGTCCTTTTTGGAACTAAACTGCCAAGCATTCAATCTCTACTTCAGAGAGCTGGCCATGTTGTTCAAATGCAAAACATACACTTGCCAAAAAGACTTTTGTGGAACACTCGCACAGGGCAAATGCTCACATGGTGGTAAGAAGTAATACAAGGACACTCTCAAGGTCTCTCTTAAGAACTCCAGAATTGATTGTGTGATATGGGAAACACTGGCACAGGACTGCTCAGCACGGCATGCCCTCATCAAAGAAGGTGCTTGCTCTATGAGCAAAGCAAAATTGAAGTAGCTCAAAAGAAACATGAGATGTGCAAATTTAGAGAATCCACCCCCAATATTCACATGGACTATTTGTGCCTGACCTGTGGTAGAGCATTCCCAGCTCATGTTGGTCTGATCAGTCATAGTCAACCAACCAACCCACCAACTGCCCAGAAGCTGGAGGATCTATCTGGATTTACATGAAACAAATTCAGTCTGAGAGCCCACTTTGTGCAACCTGTTCTTATCTCATATTTCCAAAAAGGTTTTTCACTGGGAATATCAGAATTTGACTCATATTTAGGACTTCACCAAAAAAAAAAAAAAAAAAGGGAATAAGGGCCTCAACTCACATGCAAGCACTCAGCCTAGCAATACATTTAATTTAGGACAGGCTTTACCTAATGGTTGGGTAATAATCAAAGGATTTATTCTGTGAAGTTTGGATTCAGTCAAAGGGCCTGAGTTATGGACCTAGAGGGCCACATGTGGCCTTGAAGTCACAGATTCCCCACCCCTGAAAACTTACAAAAACACCACCACCACCACAACCATACACACATACACATACACACATACACACACACACGCACCAGACTCATGAGTCCATAAACAGTAAACTTGACTTCCTTCTTCAGTGAGCCCCATCTTACCTAGGAGCCTATATAGTCCTCCATATTATAGTACTACTTATTTGGATCCATAAACAGATAGAAGGAACTTGGAGTTGCTAAAATTGGGTCAAGTAACTCATCCTCCTTCCAATATACCCCAACTTTGCCTGAGACTTTTATAACCTTCCAGAGAAATATTACTACATTGGACTTAGGAGCAGCCTGGGAGGAGATAACTGGAGAATCACCTGAGATTACTAGAATACAATAATTCCCACACACATACTTTGAGCAGTCACACCTACCCCAGGGACACATACAGAACTCCAAACCTACTAACCTAGGGCTGAGTGTTCCCCTTGCTAAGGAAAAGCACTCAGTATTGTTAGAGAATCAACACCTTGGGCCTACACAATTCACATATTTCTCAGTACCAATGGAAAGTAACTTCCGGCTTACTCTTCCACACTGTGGTTTTCCTCCTTACTTCCCTTTGTCTCCAGCTTTGCTTTTGTCTAGAAACTCTTATGATACCTCTAGGAGTTCCCCCATTTATTCCAAAAGGTTTGGTTGAAGAACTCTTTTGTTGACCCACAACTGTTGGCTCCTTTTCCTCCAGCCCCTCCTGCCTTGGTCCAGGACCTCCCTCTTTCTCTGCTGCTGTCTTCTCTGGGGTCATGTGATTTACTTGAACAGATGGTTCCCTGGAAGAGCTCTGTAGATATGTAAGTCTCTTCTCCAAGAAATCAAAGTTAGGTGTCCATGTGGTGGCTCTCCTCTTTATCCCTTTACCTTAAGTTCACTTCATCTGTCTTCCTGTATCTGTCTGTCCGTCCTGCTTACCTTTTTATTTTATTTAGAGGCAATCAGGTTTAAGTGACTTACCCAGAATCACACAGCTAGTATCTGAGACTGGATTTGAACTCAGGGCTGGTGCTCTATCAGCTGGCCCTAACCCAGCTGGCCTAACCTGCTGACTTTTTTAAAGAATAAACCTAGTGGTATGGTTCAGGTCTATGAACTGATATGGGTCAAACAATAATCTTCAACATGGTGTTAAAGTGGCAAGGGCCAAGTGAGTCCACATGCTATCAAAGTGCTAACTTTGGAAAAGGACTATAAATGAGTAGAAGAGATACAAATGGAATTTCAGATTCCTCCTGAAGAAGGTGCCCAATCAGTGTTCTCCAATAAATCGATCAATAGCCTCATGTAGTGAAAAGGGCACTAACTTTGGTTTTGACTCCAAATCCACCATGGGTTTGCCAAGTGATCTTGGCCAAATTCCTCAGGTTCTCTGGGCTTCAGTTTCCATGTGCAAAGTGAGGAAGTTGGATTCCATGGTCTTTGAGACCCATCTCAGCTTTGATAGTCTAGGATTCTACATATTTGATGGAGATACTCTTACCTAAACAAAGCCTTGGGCTCTCTGCAAGAAATTGTAGGACATTTTTCTGCCATGAATTGTGTCCCACAGTTCTTTACTATATAACATGGTATAGTAAAAGATAGTGTATTTAAAGTCAGATAATCAGGGCTTGAATCTAATGTGGGAAGTTCTGAGGTTTCCCACCTGTGTGACCTTGACCAAATGTTTTCCTCTGTTTGAGTCTTGGCTCTCAGCTTCACTACTAACAGACTTAGGTGACCTTCTACAGATCACTTTCCTACTCTGGGCCTCAGTTTCCTCTTCCATAAAGTGAGATGTTGGGTTTGATCATCTCTAAGGTTCCTTCTAGTTCCAGATCCCATAATCCACCCCTGTCTCTGTTCCTTCCCTGGCCCCTCTGTTCACAGAAAGGATTATCTTAGCTTCTTTTAAGAAAAAAAGGACATTAAAGAAAGAGGATGGGGGAAGTCTTCTTTTTTTCCTCTTTTCCCCCTCAACTTTTGCCTAATCTCCCAAAGTTGGGCTGAGCAGAGCAGAGAGGTTTGCAGAGAGAGCGAGCTCCTGCCGAGCTCGTCCCTTAGCAATGCACACCTCCTTGTTGGACATTCATTATCAGGCCTCATGTTTGCCTTTTATCTACAAGTCCTCTTCAGTGTTCAGCCTAAACTACACGGACACCTTGGGGACCGACATTTCCTCATTCATGCCTTACCTTAAACAGCATATGCTCACACATCAAAGGCGAGGAGCTGCCTTTGATGTTACAAAATGAAAAACGCCTCCTGATTTGCCAAGACCCGGGGAACTTCCAGTTTTCTCTATTTCCCTTAAAGGGAAAACACACAGGCACATGCCAGAGCTCAGCCCACAGAGGTGGGAATGTCTCTGCCATGTTTACCAAAGAGAGGGGAGTGTTTTCTTGCTCAGAAAACTTAAACAGAAAGCCTGTGATGTCCTCTCCCCATCCTCTGGACCACCAACACTGAAGAGGGTTTATCTTTTTTGGCAGAAACTGGATAGGAGGCCAGACCACACTCTCCTCAACCTCCAAGACCCAACTCAAGTGGGCACTTGGATCATAGCATTTAGAACTTGAAAGGATGATCTAGTCCAACCCTCCTCCCTCCCCAGTTTATGGAAAAATAGCCTCGGAGACATGAACTGAGTAGTCTAAGATCCCATAGGTAGCAAGCAGCAGTCAAAAAAGCATTTATTAAGCACCTACTATATATGCCAGGCACTGTGTGAAACACTAGGGACACAAGGAAAGGTAAATATAGTTCCTGCTTTCAAGGAGTTCACAATCTAATGGGTAGAGACAACTATGTACAGACAAGATATATACAGAATAAACTGGATCTGATCAAGAGAGGAGAGGCACTAGCATTAAGGGGAATTGAGAAAGGTTTCCTCTAGAAAATAGAATTTAAACTAGGATTTGAAGTATGCAGGGGAAGCCAGATGGTGGAGATGAGGAAGGAGTACATGGGAGGAATGGGGACAGCCAGTGAAAATGTCCAAATTTGGGAGATGGAGTATCTTGTGTGAGCAAAAGCAAAGCCAGCATCATTAGGTCTCAGAATATGTAGAGAATAGGTAGAGAGCAAGGTGTAAGAACATGAGAATGGTAAGCAGGGGCAAATAGTGAATGTCAGAGTAGCAGCCTTGAGTAGGACTTCACCCTACTCCTTTATGAAGCCATCTTAGCTCCCCATTGATTTCCCTGGTCTCTGAGCTCCCATAACCCTCATGGACTGTGTTCTGAAGTACTTGCTTAGAAGGCATCTAATATCACAATTCTTTCACATACATGACAGGAAACAAGTTTTATTCATTTGTGTCACTATTCCTGATGATAACTTGGTATACTAGTTGTTCAACAAAGGTTGGTTAATGATAAGAAGAGCCTACACTTCCTCAGTTCTTAGTTCATAAAGCACTTTTCACTCAATGACCTTGCAAAGTGAAGCATAATGAGCCAAATATTATTATTCCTAGTTTATAGATCAAACAGTTGTGACCTAGTGGAGCTAAAGTGGATTGCCATGTTCATAAAGCTAGAAAGAGATAAGACCAGAACTTGAACTCAAGTCTTCTGACTCCAAGACCAAAGAGCACACAGCCACTGTATCAAGTTGTCCCTTAAACTGCTGAATTCATTCTGTCCTTGACATTAAGCTCATTAGGGACAAAGCCTGTGCCACTCTTGTTTCCTCCACAGTCCAGCTATCACGGTGTTGTGTGTCCATCAGGGGCCAGGACTGACATCTGTAGTCTCCCACCATACACACACACACACACACACACACACACACACACACACACACACTCATGCAACCTCCTTAGGGTGGTCCTGTGCCCCTGTTCCACACTGTATGTAGCCGGTATAGAATGAGGCACATGCACGTGGACCTGGAAGAGAACAAGGGTAAAGCAAAGATTGAAACTAAATGTTATCAAGAGTTAAGGCTATGCAATGCAGACTATTAGGTCTGCCTCTCTCAATTCTCTCCCCACTCTGCTCCATCCTCCATTCAACCATCAGTGATTCTCCTAAAGCACAGGTCCCATCATGTTACCCTCTCACTCAAAAAGCTCCAGCGGTTCCCTGTTGCCTCCATGATCCAATATAAAATGCTCTGTTTGCCATTCAAAGCCCTCCCTAATCTGGTCCCCATCTACTCCCCAACATAACATTCTTTGATCCAGTGACAGTGACCTTCTGGCTGTTCCACAAATGAGCAGACATTCCATCTCTTGGTTCTGGGAATTACTGGCTGTCCCCAAGGCCTGGAATGTTCTCCCTCTTCCCCTTTGCTCACCATCTTCCCTGGCTTTCTGTAAGTCCCCACTAAAATCTGATCTTTTACTGGAAGTCTTTCCCAACTCCTCTGAATTCTAGTGCCTTCCCTATGTCATTTCCTGCTTATCCTCTATATAGCTTGCTTTGTCTATACCTGTTTACATATTGTCCCACCCTGACCCGCACTGGATTTTAAGTTCCTTGAGGACAGGGACTGTCTTTTGTATCTTTTTGCATCCTCAATGATTAGTACGGGGCCTGGCACATGGTAAATGCTTAATAAGTGTTTACTGACATGCTATAAGAAATGATGAACTGGTTGATTTTAGAAAAACATGGAAAAACTT
The DNA here is from genome assembly GCF_028372415.1 of Notamacropus eugenii. Taxonomy (NCBI): domain Eukaryota; kingdom Metazoa; phylum Chordata; class Mammalia; order Diprotodontia; family Macropodidae; genus Notamacropus; species Notamacropus eugenii. The sequence continues at coordinate 465,823,427 of NC_092872.1, read as the reverse complement.
GTTTGAAATAATGAAGAGTGAAATGAGCAGGACCAAGAAAACTTTGTACATAGTAACAGAACAACTGTGAACGACTGCTGTTCTGAGTATTATAAATCCTCAGATCAACTACAAAGGACCTATGAAGGAAGATGCTACCCACCTTCAGAGAAATAAATGATAAATAGAAGTATGTATAGTATGGTTCCACACATAAATATCTAGTTCTAGATCTCTCCGTGTCAATTGGTGGCCTTCTCTAGTCCAGAGTGGGGAGACAGTTTGAAACTTAAAATGTAGCCAAAGGAATAAATTAAATTAAAAATAAATAAATGTTCATTGATTGATTAATTAATTAAGGCCTATGGGTGGTCAGGAAGGTGAGAAATCAGAGACATAGCCTCTGCTGTTTGGGGACAGAGCTCTCTCCATTGGGAGTCAGAAGACTTGGATCATACATAGATTATAGGATTTAGAGTCGGAATGAGTCTTCGAAATCATCTAGTCTAACTTTCACCCCCTCTTCCCCCCACCATTTTGCAGACAGAAAAATGAGATCCAGAAACAAAGAATGTTTGACCAAAGTCACATGTAGTAGCAGAGACTGCACTCCGATTCAGGTGTTCTGACTCTAAATCCAGAACTCTTTCCATTATGTCAGAAAGTATATTAGGGGTGCAAAAAATTAACTCCAGGAAAAAGTTTAAATGATCAAGGACCCATTTTAGTTTCTTTTTCTTCCTCTTTTTCCTTTCTTCCTCTTTTTCCTTCTTCTATTTGTCACTCTCTGTCTGTCTTCCTTTCTCCTGTTTTCTCTTTCTCTCTCTCTCTCTGTCTTCTTCTCTCTCCTTCCTTCCCTCTCTCCTCCTTTTTCTCCCCTTCTCCATCTCCCTACCCATTTTGTCTCTGCTTCTAACTCATGGGCCACCTTTGGGCTTGCCCTTTCCATCTCTGAACCTCAGTTTCTTCATCTGTCACATAAGGATAATCATATCTGGTTTGCCAACTTCACAGGACTGTTGTGAGGATCAAGTGAGAAAATGCTTAGGGAAGTAAAAAGCTCTTATGCAAATGTAAGGGATTATGATTATTGTTATGAGACGGTACCAGCTGGCTCTGGTGCACTGCTGGCAGCCTGGGGCCAGCTCCCCTCCCTCCTCAGCCTCTTCTTCCTCTACCCCCTGAGGAGAGTTCCAGGGCACCACATGACTGTCACTGCTACCCAGGGGCCAGCAAACTAGCCTTGGTCCTTGATAATTCTAGTCAGAGGAATAACAGGCCCCCCTTGGGCTGAGGCCTTTGATCTGCCCAGCCTCAGACTGGACTGATTTACCAACACAGAATGGATGAGAAATTACAGTGTTGTGCCCTCCCTCCACCTCCAGCCAGGACCAGAACATCTACCTAGTAAGGAGCAGCTTCCTGCCTATCCTTAAAGGGATACTGTGGAGGCCAATCCACAGGAGAGAGGGGAAGACTTTCCAGATGTTGAAGTGCTCCTGGGGCTGCCTGAGCCAGACCAGGGGCTCATGGATGCCCTCCTCTCTGCTGTAGAGCACAAAAATCATAGAAACTTTTGAGGTAGAAAAGAACTTGGAAATCATCTAATCCAATGGTTCTGAAACCATTTTTGTTCATGATACAACATTCTTCACTATGAAAAGTCATGTTTGACTGAGTGCTTAAATTGATAACCCTCAGTTTCTTTTCAAAAAAAAATTAAATATTTTAATTTTTAAAATTTATTTATTTTTAGTTTTCACTTTCATAAGATTTTGAATTCTAAATTTTCTCCCTTCCCCCAAATGGCATGCAATCTGATATAGGCTATACATGTACAATCATAGGAAGCATATTTCCACATTAATCATGCTGTGAAAAAAACAAAAGGGAAAATGAGAAAGAAAAACAAAAAAGGAGAGAAAATAGGATATTTCAATCTGCATTCAGACTCCATAGCTTTCTCTGGATATAGATAACATTTTCCATCATTTCCATTGCTGAATCAAAGGGTATGCACAGTTTTACACTGCTTTGGGCATATTTCCAAATTACTCTCCAGAATGACTGGATCAGTTCACATCTCCACCAACAATGCATTTGTATTCCAATTTTCCAACATCTCCGGCATTTATGATTTTCCTGATTTATCATGTTAGCTAATCTGATAGGTGTGATGCGGTACCTCAGAGTTGTTTTAATTTTCATTTCTCTAATCAATAGTGATTTAGAACATTTTATCTATAACTAATTTCATCATCTGAAAACAGTTTGTTCACACCCTTTGACCATTTATCAATTGGGGAATGATTTGTATTCTTATAAATTTGACTCATTTCTCTATATATTTAGAAATGAGGTCTTTATCACAGACACTGGCTATAAAAACTATTTCCCAGCTTTCTGCTTCCCTTCTAATCTTGGTTGCCTTGGCTTTGTTTGTGCAAAACCTTTTTAACTTGATGTAATTAAAATGATCCATTTTGCATTTCATAATGCTCTGTATCTCTTGCTTAGTCAGAAATTATTTCATTCTTCATAGATCTGACAGGTAAGCTATTCCTTGGTCTCCTAATTTGCTTATAGTATCATCTTTTATGTTTAAATAATGTACCCATTTTGACCATATCTTGGTATATGGTGTAAGATGTCTATGTTTAGTTTCTGCATTGTTTCTAATTTTCCCAGATGTTTTTGTCAAATAGTGAGTTCTTAACCCACAAGGTTTCCTCTCAACAGGCACAGCCATTTTTGTTGAGTTCAGGATCTGATATTTTTGGAAGTTTGGATGTGTGTGTGTGTGTGTGTGTGTGTGTGTGTGTGTGTGTAAAAGGCAAATTTGCTTCTTTTGCAACTATCATACCTATATTATGTTTGCTAGATAAACAAATCTGTATTAAGCATAATTATTTAGGAATTTTCTTTTATCTGCAATAGCATGATATCCAAATTGTCATGACACACTTAGCAAAACTCATGTACCATCACACACTTTTTGAGAGTCACTGATCTGGTTCAATTCCTTCATTTTACAGATAAAGAAATTGTGACCCAGAGAGGGAGATGATTTTCCCATCGTCCTACAGCTGAGTAGTGTCAGAACCAGGACCAAAATCAGGTCTCCTGACTCCCAAACCAGGATTTTTTTTCCATTGCACCATGGAGTTCTCATTGCTTTCTGTCAGACTGGGGGCCTGCTTAAGGCAAAGGAATGAAAAGAGTAAACCCTTCTCAGCCCCTCAGAGCCTCAGGATTGGAGCTATAGCCGCTAGATGCAGTTTTGTTTTGCCCTATGATCTTTTCTCCATGGGAGGAAGGCACTGTGATGTGCTGGGAAGGTCTGTTAGGCTAGAAGTAAAAAAATCTGAATTCAATTCCAACTCTTACATGGACTGACTTTGTGATCCTGATCAAATCACACCCTCCATGAGTCTCCTTTTCCTCATCTACTAAATGAGCCTGATAACACTTGCACTAATCCAACTTGTTTGTGAATAAGGAACATTAAATCATTGTACAGGGCTGGATAAATGTGTTTTTGTGGCTGTTCCCATGATAACACATTGAAAACTCTGCACTGGAGGGTGAGGGGACTCAAAATCAGACCCGCCACTAACTCACAAGGTATCATCTCAACTCTGGGCCTTGATTTCCTCATTTTGTTATGATGAGGGTGAAAGGACATATTATATGTCAATATGTTTTGAAAACTGTAAAAGGGGTTTACAAAGCAAGGAAGTTTTCTTTACCTCCCGTAAGGTGAAATAGAAGAAACTCCATGGAGTTTCTGCTTGTCTACACTCCCTTTCTGGTACAGAGAGAAAAATGAATTAGAGAGGTATGCTGGTAAATATTTAACAATCAGCTTTCTTGGGGGGGAGGGGAGAGAACATAGGATACAGTTTCAAATATAAGCTGAATTATTATATTTTCTCCATCACTTTCTTAAATTTAGACAATCCACAAAACAAATCAAATCTTGATTTATATCTAAATTCTTCTGAGGTATAAATGCTCACATTCAAAATTTAACAATAGTTTGGTATGACACTGGCTCTAGTATACCTATACCTTATAGTCTTTTTCCCATCATAGTCACTGGTTTTAAAAAAGAAAGGAAGGGGCAGCTAGGTGGCTCAGAGGATAAAGCACCAGGCCTGAAGCGAGGAAGTCTTATCATCCTGAGTTCCGATCTGCCCTTAGACACTCACTAACTATGTGACCCTGAAAAAGTCACTTAACCTTGTTTGCCTCAGTTTTCTCAAATGTCAAATTAACTGGAGAAGGAAATGGCAAACCATTCCATTATCTTTTTCAAGAAAACCCCAAATGGGGGTTATAAAGAGCTGAAAAACAACTAAAGAATAACCAACACAGGTAAAGGCAAAGATCCCTGGAAGAGAGAACAGCTTGCTCTGGGTCTGTTGTGGGTCAGCTGTCAAGTGACCAAAGACCCATCTGAAGGACAAAGGAAGCATTGTGGTTCATTGGAAAGAGTGATGGATTTGGAGTTAGAGGCTCTGGGTTTGAATTCCTGGCTGTGCTGTTTCTAACATGGTAAAGTTGGGCAAGTGACTTAATTAACCTCAGTGAGCCTCAGGCCCTTCATCTCTACAATTGATGGCATTTGACTAGATGGCCTCTAATATCCTAAATCTAGGATACATTCCAGAATTCCCCCATGTTCATCCTTGATCATAATTATTTTTATTTTTGTGGGTTTGTTGTTTTAGAAACATCATACTTTAATTGACCTTTAATGTTCATAGTGGACATTTTCACAGGATAAATAGTCAGACAGACCCAGACAAAGGAGTGTAAAAAAGAAACAGTCTCAAATGAATAGTTTTCACCTTCACCCTACTCAGGACAACAAGTTGTGGCTCTCTCAAAACCTTCTGTAGGACAGCTGTGTCCTCACATGGCGCAGAGAGCTCCCCTTCCTTCATCCCCTCACCTACGAATCAGGTTACATGTGTGGTTTAGGTGAGGGGCTGCAACCTGCTCAGATCCCTGTACCTTGGCCACATCTCCACCAGAACCATGGCGGGAGGTTGTTAAATTGATGACTCCCTTGAAGCCAGCTGAGTATCACTCCACAGGCGCGAGCCTATGCTTGGCCTTGATGGTAGCAATGGCAGGTAAGTGGGAAAGGAAGGGTGTAAAAAAGCCAAGTTCATCCACCATCATATAATCACCAGATTTCCTCCTTTTCTAAAGGGCATGGGGCTAAAGCACAGGAATTTGAAGGACAAAGACAATACCTAGGTTAGACCAAGGGAAGAACTACCTGCGAGGAGGTGGGAGAGGGGGATAACTGACCTGAAGAATATAAGATGCTTGACTATGAAATAGCAGGCTTTAAGTCTATACTGATTGAGAATTGAAATGAATTAAATTGTTGACCCCTCTTTCTTCAGTAACCTACCTGATCCTCCCTCCTCACCCCCTCCCCTGGGAGTGAATGGGGAAATAAAGGATGGGATTGTGGAAAGATTTTCCCCAGAGGACAATAGAACATTTAATCAGGGTCTTTTCCCGGGGAGGGAAAGGAGCAACATGTGCCAGAATTCCACTTAGACCCTCTGACCAGTGACCTGGGTTCTAGTCTAGAGGTATACTGGCTCGCATAAGGTACATAATGCAATCTACCTTCCCTGATCTTTTCAGTTGTCTGCTCATGGCTTCCTATTAACACAGACTTCCTGCCACATGAAGTCCACACTCCCCAAATGAAAATGCAAAACCCCTTCCACAATCTGATTCCATCTTATCTATTCAGCCTTATCACCCTGCCCATACCATTCATTATATCAAACTCATTACTCATTATCCCTTGATAGAATCCAGGATTTCACAACCAGAGGGGAGCTCAGTGGGTGTCTAGTCTCACCTAGTCCTAAAAAAAAGAATTCCGTCTAGAATATTCCCAACTAATGGTCATCCAGTCTTTTTGTGAAAACTTTTGCTGTGAGAGAAACCATTCCCTGGAGAAGGAATCAGTACATTTCACTTTGGCATAGTTCTAATTAGATTGTAAACTCCTGGAGAGCAGAGATTGTCTCTCTCCTCTCTCCAGTCCTTAGAACAGTGTCTGACACATAGTAGGTCTTTAAAAAAATGTTTATTGATTGATGGTTATTATCAGGCAGTTGTACAACATAGTAGATTGATTGCTAGAATTAGAGCCAGGAAGATTTGAGGTTAAATCCTTCCTCAGACACTTAATTGGTTGTGTGACTGAGGACAAGTCTCAACCTCTGTTTGCCTCAGTTTCTTCATCCACAAAATGCAGATAATAATAGTACTTGCTTTCTAGGGTGGATATGAGGATCAAATGAGATAACACACACAAACAGCTACGCAAGTTTTTGCTGCATAGATGTATATATACTAGCTGTATATGCTTTACCTTTACTCCCCCTGCCCTAAAATTTTATTTCCTTCTTCTCCCATCTGAAACCTCTCCATAGTTCAAGGACCAGCCAAAAGTTCTACCTCTTCCAGGAAACCTTCCTTGACCAGTCTCTCCTGGCCTGGCCCATAGTGAGCTTTTCATTCTCTAAACTTCTGTCATGTTCTTAGCATGAACCGTGTTGTGTTGCTCAGGTTCTCATAGGTGCATGTCCTGACTCACCACCTAGATGGACAGTTCCTTTGGGGAAAGGACTCATGTATCCCCCACAGTACCTTGCACAGGCCTAGACATGGGCACAATAGAAGCTCAATAAGTGTTTGGTGGTCTTCTTCCCTTCTGCCTGCTGTTGCTCCAAAGAACCACATCTAACCCAAGGCCCCTCTATTTCCAGCCAGGGCACAGGGTCATGCCAGATGCCTGACATATTCTTCATCAATTTTCTTATTTCATAAAAATCAATTTCTGTTTCATTTTTTCACTGTACATAAAAGACTGTGGCATCAATTAGCCCTCTCTCTCTCTCTCTCTCTCTCTCTCTCTCTCTCTCTCTCTCTCTCTCTCTCTCTCTTCTGACTCTCTCTCTTCATTGTAGTCTTTTTTGGAAACCTCTTTGTAGGGAAAAATCTCATATTTCAGCAATTTGCATTATCCACACAATCTGCTTTGAAGTTCCAAGTTATGGTAAGAAAAGGATCCACTTATCTGCCCATAAAAAATGTTCAAAGCTTATAAATTCCCTGAAACAGATGTACATTATCATTGGATTTGCCTTTCTTTTTGCTGGTGCATGGCTAATAGAGTTTCGGCTGCTCCTTCACACCCCCCTGGTTAGCATCTTTTCTCTCCAGAAGCCTGCGCCCCACCGGGCATGTGTACACTTCAAAGATCTCGGCCTGTCTATTAGAAACAAAGCACAAACTGGGAACATAGGGGCCTTTTTAAATTCCCCACATTTAAGTCAATATCGTTTCTCTCTCTTTTTTCTCCTCCTTTGGCTAGGGGACATAAGAAGTTTATTCCCTCCCTGCTTTGAGCTGCCAGTTTCCTTCACTGACTTGTGCCAATTCAGCAGTGGCCCTACTCCACCAGGCAGAGGAACACAAAGTTGCCACCCCATTTGTTTTTATATTTCTTTCATATTTTATTTTTAATTCCCCAGCTCAAGAAGACCCAGTTTGGGGATAGGAAGGGGGCAGACCAACGCTGAATACTGGCAGATAAGTGGATTTCCAGGGCCCTGAGGGTAAGGAATGAAGCTCAAATAAATGCCAATACAAGCTATTCATGTAAATAATAACACACCTTTCCTGCAAGACTTTAGAGATTTACAAAGTACTTTTCTCTCATTAGCTCTTTGAAGTAGGCAGTACAAATGTTATTATGCCTATTTTGTAGAAGAGAAAACTGAGGCTGAGTGGTGATACGATCCATCCATATTAGTAAGTGTTGGCAGCCTAGATCAGAACCCAGGGTGAGGCAAAACTGGTCAGTATCTTACTAAATGAGGCGCTAAACATTCAAGCCAAGAGGTCAGAGGGAAGGGTCAGGATGAAAGATGAGGAAAGGAGGAAAACTGGATGGGTGAGAAGGGACAGAGAATACAGAAGGCAAACCGGGAACTAGTCTTGGACATGTTGGCATGGCGTAGGTTAGGCAGCTCAGCCTTAGACTTCTCCCCAGAGTCACAGAATATCAGTACAAGAGAAAAGACCCCAGAGGACATCTAGACCAAGCCATGTCATAGAGCATCAATCCCATCTACAGTGGTCCTGAAAAAGAGACAGCAGCAACTTGGTACCATAGAAAGAAGAAAAGACTTGCAATCAGAGGGACTCAGCTCAAATCCCTCCCGATTTATTTACCCATTTCTATCCTGTCCCTTCATGGATGCCATGAGTCGAAATAAACTAGCATCCCAATGACCCAGCTGTTCTGGGGTGTCCCTAGCACAGAGTAAGTACCTAATAAATGCTTATTGACCAATATATGGGATTTGGCAGCTCTGGGACCCTTTTAACTTTGGTCTTTGTACCCCTAAGCCTAGCACAGTACCTGATACATTTTTAAAAAATCAGATCTATGGTGCCATCAGAGCCAGGAGCTCCATGGTGAGAAAACTCCTCAATCAGTGTGTATCAGCAACTGCCCTGAAAAGTATAGTCTTAGGAAGTTGTCTAGTGCACTGAGGTTAAGTAATTTGCCTATGGTCACACAGCCAACATGTCAGAGAAGGTAACCCAGGTCATTTGGATTCTGAAGCCAACTCTCAAGTCATGATGCCATGTTGCTTCTCCCAAGTACCTGGTATATAGAGGACCCTTAATAAATGTGAAACTAAATCATGTTCATGACAGAAGGCCTGTTGGGAGGGCAATCTACATTTTAGGTACTGCCTCCTGATGTTAGACCATGTCCCAAGTGAGAAGGAGTGGTTTCTCTGAAGACGTACTCCAATGAGGCATATAAGGAATTAGTTCCCGCTTTCTGAGTCTTCAGCTAGGTCTCAAGGGCCAAGTCTACATAGCTGGGATGTTAACAGGCTGAAGTAGCTCTGGATTTGTCAATCAGCAACTCAACCCTTCCAACAAGGGAGCAGTGTTCACTGAGCATCATGAGGCACTTGGCTGGCAACCAACACCCTCATGTCCCTTGCCTGGTCCCAGAGACTGGGAATAGGTCTCTCATAGAGGTCACAGAAACTAGTCCAAAGTCACTTTCTCCCATGAAAAGCAGTATTTTATGATGAAAAGCACACTAGACACTCTGGAAAGTATGCCAGACTGGGAGTCAGATGTGGGTTACAATCCTGGTGCTGCCTGTAATTCACTGGGTAACTCTCAGCAAATTGTTTCCTTGGCTGCTTCCTCAGTAAAATGAGGTGACTGAAGGAGATGGCCTCCAAGGCCCCTTTCAGTTCTAATAATTCCAGTTCATGATTTTATGGAAATGGAACATGAGTCTTTAAATGGACTTTAGACTATAATTTGTCAAAATTGGAGGGGATTTTTATAGAAAAGACCATGGGGTCTGGTGGCAGAGGAGCAGACTCCAAGTGTCCATTGTGCATCTTTGTGATGGTGGGGAAGTTGGTTCCCTTCTATATGCCTCAGTTTACTCATCTATAAAAAAAATGAAAGGGCTCCACTGGGTAATCTCCAAAGTCCTTTCTAGCTCTCGTGCTCTCTAAATCTATGGTTCATTCTGGTATGGGATTCACTGGTAGGCTGAGTTAGGTTCTGACTTAAGTTGATGAGAGCTAGACTAGGGAAAGGTCTCAGAACTGCCTGGCTGTTGTTGCTCTCTTCCTGCCTAGGAAAGAGCCAATAGCCCAAGACACCCTCCTCTCCCCGACCCAGATGCTGACAAGTCCTCAGCTACTGTGTCAGTTCCTTGAGGGTTGGCACTCTTGTCTTCTAGTCTTCTTGACCAACCCCCAACCCTAGCATAAAGGCTGGTGCATAAGACATTCATTTGTTGATAGATTGACTGCTTTCTAAGAGGCCTGTCAACCTTTTTTTGTTGTTGTTCAGGGGCACCCTTAAATTATTCAAATTCCCATGGCATCCTCAGAAACTGGATGAGAGGAGGCAGAACTATCCAGGTGGATAGGAAAGGAGAATTAGGTCTTTGAAAAGAATGCATTAGGTGGATGAGAGGAATGAGAGAGCCAATTGCTAGGAAGCAATGTGGTGGCAGCTGTGTGTTTGTTAGGAGACTCACTTCCCCCTCTCTGGGTCTCAGCTTTCTCATCATATAAAATGACAATATGACTTCTAAGGTTTCCTTATTTCTAAAGTAGTCCATCATTCTCCTCTTCTAGGCCTTGGTTTTCTCAACCATAACATGAAAATAATAATCATTCTACCTGTCTTGAAGGACTACTGAGGTTAAAGTATTTGTTAAACTGCTCACAATTCTAGAAATGGGAACCATCATTATTAATATTTTTATTATTATCATATCGGGGTCACAAACTAGAGGTAAGTCCTAACCTATTCTACTTGACCTGAGAGAGCAGAAATTAACAATAGTTATAATAATAGCATTTATGTAGCTCCTTAAGATTTACAAAGCACTTTATATTATCTCATTTTATCATCACATCAACCCTGGGAGGTAGATGTTATTTCACAGATGAGGAAACTGAGGCATCCAGCAGTTTAAGTTTCTTGCTCAGGGCCTATACAGTGTATAAGGGAGGGTTTGAATTCAGATCTTCCCAATTCCAAGACCAATACTATTCACTGTGCAACCTCATTGCCTCAAAGCTAGGAGCAAAAGGTGGAAGTTGGACAAAGAGAGACAGACAGAGACAGACAGAAAGGAGGAGAGAAAAGAAAAGGGAGGGGGACAGAGAGAGATGGAGATAGAGAGAAAAAACAGAGAGAGAGAGGGAGAGACAGACAGACAGAAAAGAGACAAAAAAGGGAAAAAACAGAGAGGAAGAGAGAAAGGGGCGGGGCGGGGGGCGCGGAGAGACAGAGACAGAGATTGGCTCTACATAAGGAAGAAAGTCCTAGCCATTAGAGCTGTCCAAAAGTGGAAGGAGCTGCCTTAGAAGGCTTCCAGTCACTGGGGATTATCAAGCAGACAGACTGGATGACCCACTGTCAAGGATGCTCTCAAAGGAACATCTGTTCAGCTATAAATTAAAGTAGGTAGACTCTGAGGTCCCTTCCAAGATTCTGTGATCCCAGTATGATCCTATCAGAGCAAATAACTATGACACTCCATGTAGCTTTGGAATTCAAATCCCAGCTAGGCTACTCTTAGCACCTATGTAACCTTGGGCAAGTTACATCTTCGCACTTCAGTTTCTTCCTCTGTAAAATAAGGGGATTGGACTAAGTTATCTATAAGGTCCCTCCTAGATCTAAATCCTTTGATCCCTCAGTGAAAATGGCTATACATGAGAATACATTTCCTCCCTTTTCCCCCTTCCCAAATGCCTTCCCCTTTTCATATAGAACTATTATAATGCAAATATATCTGTGCTATCTAGATTGTAGATTCTCTCGGGGGTTCCAAAAAAAACCTGGGAACCCTCTACCTGTCACTGGGCATTTGGGGCTTTTATACATTTAAAAGTAGATTGTCAAGTCATGAATACACCAAACACCTTCCCCTTCTTTCTATTTTTCACTGTCCCTGGTGATCAGAGAATCTAAGTCTGAATTCACATTCTGTCTCTTGTGTGACCTCAGGCAAACCATTTCACCTCTCTAGGCCCCATTTTCCTCTTCTGTAAAACAAAGAGGTTAAAACTAATTTTTCCATAGGACCCCATCCAGTCCCAAGCCCTATACTACCCAAATCTCCTTGATTTAGTTTTAGAGCTAGCAGAGACCTTAGTGACCATGGAGTCTGACTCTCTTATTTTACAGAAAATGGGGAGAGTAAATGACATGACCAGGTAACAAATTGCAGTACTGGGATTTGATCCTGTGACCCTTTCTACTGTGTCATGATTTCTCAGATACAATATCTAAGTGGAAGTGGAATTGGAGGTCAATTCATGTAAGCCTCCTTAAGTCTTAATTCCTTTAGGAAACTTTCCTTTACAGAGATGAAGGAGGAAAGAATTGTCTTTCCTTCCCCCTACCCTGTTCCTCTTGCTCTTGACCCAGGAGGCCTATGGCTCATGTTCACATGCTCCAACATCTCTTGCATCATTTCTCAATTGGTGGTGTAAAGCTGTCTATGGGTTTCCATGGTTTTCCCTCCTCATAACAGCATCCTGTGGCTCACTTCTTGCGGGGGAGGTGGGGGACTGAAGTCAACCCATGCTACAGACAGCTAGGCCTTTTCTATTGCTTTTTCAGCTCATGTTAACCATAGATGAAGATAGAGATGCCATCCAGTCCAATCTCAACATTTGACCAATAAGGCCACAGAAGCCTAGATACAAACAATGATTTGTCTACAGTCACACAGCAATACTTAGATTCAGCACTCCTTCCATTGTGTAATGATGTAAATTCATTTGAACTGACTTGGAGGAAATTGAGGTCAAGTTAGTCAAGTTAGGGAACACATAGGGTTTCTGGTCAAGATTCAGTCTCTCCATGTATAACCCCAAGAGACTAGGCCTATAGACATTCCTGTTATTTTCCTACAGGGTAGATTCTTAGTCTCAGTTGCCTGAAAAAGAGAAGGCAATGGAGTCCCATTCTCTTGCTGGAGAAGCTTCATTGGCTCCAAATTGCTTCTAGGATAGGAAACAAACTTCTCTGTCATTTAAAGTCCTTTACAATCTTGTTCTAACCTATCTTTCTCTCACTTGTGCTCTATATTAGCTTCTCATATATCTGTTTACATGTTGCTCCCACTATTAAATTGTAAGTTTCTTGAGGGTACTGTCTTTTGCTTTAATTTGTTTTCCTAGCTCATAGGAGGTCATTAGTAAATGTTTATTGCCTATTTCATTCAAAGAGGCCTACTGGCATTCTGCCTCCTTTTTCCCTGCCCTGTAGGAAGGGAAGAGGAATGCCAAGGATATAAATGGGCAATCAGAATTCTGACTATCTACAAACCAGAAAAGGCCACTATGTCACAAGTTAGAAGTCCTGAGTTCTTTTTCCAGCTCCATCACTAACTAGCTGAAAGACTTTAGGCAGGTCATTTCATCCTCTGTTCCCCATCCATGCAACTGGAATAATAACGCCATCTGGTCACACAGATAAAAAGATGTCATTGCTACAAATCAGGGTAGGGACTTTTCCATTTGACAGATGAACCTACAGTAGGGCACATGGGCACTGTGAGCCCAGTCTTAGAAATCAAAGGACAATATATTGTTTAGTCATTCAGTTGTGTCTTCATGACCTCTTAGACCACACTGTCCATGGAGTTTTCTTGGCAAATATACTAAAGTGATTTGCCATTTCCTTCTCCAGTAGATTAAGTTAAAGTGGCTTACCCAGTGTCACATAGCTAGTAAGTATCTGAGGCCAGATTTGAATTCAGGTCTTTCCTGACTCCAGGCCCAGCACTCCATCCACTAAGCTTAGCTGTCTCCAAGCAAACTGTCCTCAAGGCAAATAGAGGTTAAGTGACTTGTCCAAGGTCACACAGTTAGTAAGTGATGGAGACAGATTTTAACTAGGGTCTTTCCTAACTCCAGGCTCAGCACTCTCTCCACTGAGGCATCTAGCTAGCCCCAAGGGTCAATAGGTGAACCCTTTGTCCTTCCAGGAGGAATTCCCATTCGTCAGAAGACTGTCACAGAAAAGGGGTGAAGAGGTAAAACTGGAGAGCTGGGATTTCTTCATTCTGTTTATATCCCCTGGCTGACTGTCACTCTGGCATATTAGTAGGTGATTCATAAATGCTTGTTGCTTAACTGATCAAGCGTTCCAAAATTCAAAGAAGAAAGCAGGAAACCAAGGCATCCAGAAGATGGATTTAACTGGATGTTTTTGGAAAAGTTAGTGGGGGAGCGACCCAAAAACCCCACCACAACCAAGGAAGGAGCAAGACTTTCTGAACTAGTAAAACTTTAATTAAGGAGAATTCTTCTCAGCACATTTTTTTTTTTTGCTATTAAATAAATAAAGCATTTAGTCAAAACCATCTCTAGTTAACTATACAAAATACTGAAAAGCAAACATCAGGAAACATAGGTTGGGGGAGGGGGCGTATAGGGAGAAGGGATGGCGTGGATAGAAAGTTCCAAACTGAAGCCCCTCTGCCACAGGAACTAAACCCTGCCCGTGTCTGCAAGTGGGGCTGTGACAGTATTAATATTCATGGGACCTTTCACATGATCGCCCCATGACAGAGCTTGTCTTTTGGATCTGCGGATGGGGGTGGGAGCTGGTGGGAGGTTGAGGAGGTGGGGTGGGGTGGGGAGGAGGCGAGGCAAGGCAGGAAAATGAATTTCAAAGATTCGATCAAGCGAGAGAGCATATTCCAGGAGTCCACTTTCATTAGCGGAACGCTGACAGGGGAGTTGGGAGTCAGCAAGGAGATGGAAGCGCAGGCGAGATTGCTGCTGTTAGCGTCTCTGACAAGCTGCTCTTTGGGGGGACTTCAAGCCCCCCACCTGCCCCTCCCCGAAACACGTTCAAGGGATGTTCTTGGCATTTTTAAAATTCCCCAATCCCTTTGGCCCTGTAATGATTAGAAAAGAAACGAGGAAGAAAGTAACAGCGGCAGCTCCTGTCTGCTCCCCTTTGCCAAAAACCCTAATTGGCAAGCCTCCGTAACGGGGGCGCTTCCCTCCGCCTCTCTGAGAACAATGCATGACTCCGCTGACAGATGGAATGTACATTCTGGTGTCTGCATGCTTCACCACACGGGTCACTTGAACACACCAGACTTCATTAACACGAGAATATAAATAAGCTTATTCCTTCTGCTCCACACCCAAGTGCCTTTTCTCTTTCCAGTCCATAATGATATATGTGTGTGTACATATATAATAGGCATATTCTGTGTGCATGTGTGTGTATACACACAGCCACACACACAGTGAAAAGACACACTAGAAAGAGGGGGTCTGAGGCTCTTCCTAGAACAATTCTGGGGGCAATAAGCGGAACCACCCTGTACAGATAATTCTGCCTTATGTATAATTAGATGAGTTGGGCTATGTGTGTGGTGGGTGGTGAGGGGTGAATAGTTGTTTGAAAACTGGAAAACCCATCTAAGCATCTGTAGACAAAGATGAGAAATCCGTAAATAACACAGAATCGAGAAATGACAAGATTGTAGATTGTTTTTTTCCCCTCTTTTTTTTCCTTTTAAAGAAACTCCAATTACAGAGGGATAGTGAAGATCTTGACAGACATGCAGATACAAGACTAGAGACCAGAAAGGGAAGGAAGGCTGTGGGATGGTAGAGTTTGGGAGTTCTCTCTGGTTGATCCCCAAAGCTACCATTCTGAACCCAATGAGCATATGGGGAAAAGGCGCAGGTGCCTCCTCAAAGAAAGATGGGGGAGAAAGGAAGGGATGTAAAAAAGGAAATTCTTTCAGACAAGTCTCTGAAAATGTTCCTTTGGAAAACCATTTGTGTTCTCCAGGTGCCCAGGAGAGTTACACATCCATATTCCATTCTCATAGCTATATGATGCTGGATACCCACTACAAAAAAAAAAGAAAAGCATGCCAAAATTGACCCCAGCATCCTCTAAAATATTCCACAGACTCCTCCCCAATTCCACAATAACCTGAAGCCAAAAGCACTCTCACTGGAGAGAATATGAAAAGGAAGGAGGTGAAACTCACATATACACACACATGAAAGATTCAGTGTGTCCCTTTTCTCTTTCTTTCTGCCCGGGTCCCAGCCCTCACTAAGCAGCCAGACTACAATCCTTCCTCTGGACTGGCCACCCAGGACCAATATTTAACTCTGCCCATTGCTACCAGTGCCCTCTGACCCTATTTCCCCAGCATATCTCTCTTTCATATCTGCTTGATCCTAACCCTCTTAAAGAGAGAAACCAAGCGAACAGAAAAGCATGGTATGCTTAGAAGGAGGAGGAACCTCCTCATTTGCTTTAAAGAGCAGAAATAGAGGCAGACCCCACCAGGGGGTAAAATTAAACCACATATCCCCAACCACAGCCACTTACACATGAAAACCCATCTCCTGGGACAATAATTATATTTCAGAGAAGCAAATCACAGATTTCTACAACACAAGAAAATGTACCTGAGTGTGTATATTTATATAAATATATATAGAGACAAATTAGCATTTGTCTCTATAAATAGCTATATTTATATAATTATGTAGGTATGTACAATATATTTGCCAGCACTATAAGGGGAAAGGGTTTTTTAACATTCTCAGTCACAACAACAATTTCAGAAGGAAAAGCCAACACATAACAGCTGGGAACAGCCCCAATTTTGTTGAAGGCAGGACTTAAAAAAACCCAACAACCCTGCGCTCATGTTCCTGTGGTCACTCCCTTTTCCAGTGGTTTTCCAAAACAAGTGTGGTTTCAGAGACAGACTTTAGCTACATGTATGTACATGTACTTCCCTTAAGAGTGAAGAGAAGAGGAGAGAAGGGTGTTTCCTGATTTTTCCATCATAGAACAGTCAGGAGGACCGCCTTCAGAAAAGAATCTGAGATTCAAATGAGTAGGATGGTGTTAAGGGTAACTCCATTGACAAACACAGCTAACATTCCCAGGGATAGGAAAACATGACACCAAATAGGCCACGTAACCAGGGTCCATCAAAATCCCCCCGCTCCTGTAGCACATTACAATCAATTGAGGGACAAATAAAATCTAAGTAACACTAAGAGGTAGCAACAGTTTGTCGTCTCAGTAATTCTAAAGGTCTCTGAAAGCAGGACCAGGCAGCAATGCTTCCCCGGACAAGGCTGGAAAACAGGAGGGGAGGTGGAAGCCAAGGAACCACTGGATCATGGTGATGGCCCTCCATCCCCTTCATCCCTATGCTGGTCCCAGATGTGTATTGACGACCATCTGCAGGGAGAGTCCAGTTCTGAAAGCCAGGGACTGCCTCCACAATCCTCACAAGCCGCTACAAAAATTCACAAGTTGTTAATTAAGTAAGCTATGCAGTTTCCACAATATATAAATTAAGGTAAGTTTCTGTGATTCCATATACTTTCTAAAATGGAGACTAGTTGAATATTAGTGAAGTAACATCAACAATAAGAATAATTATGAATAAGAATAATAATGCCTTGGGAGTTGGACATCTTGGGAGAGGGGTTCCTTCATATTGTGGTGGGGTTGGGAGGTTCTTTAGTGTGAGGGTGGGGGCAGGATGCTCTATGTCTGATAGAAGTGATGGTAATGGTGATGATGTTCGTGGTGATGGTGGTGTTCATGTCTCTGGACCATTTGCCCCACCTGGCCCTCATATAATACAACCGCAGGCAGGTCTCGCACATGTTCCTTCTCCACCACTGTGCTCCCAGGGGGCTGGAGGCTTTTGCACATCTGCTGACTTTCCTTGGCTCTCTGCTTGTGTTTCTTGTGCATTGGTGGAGCTGGGCCAAGGAGGTAGGGTGGGACAGGGCGGGTCGTTGGGGAAGCCAAGGGGATGGCAGGTCCCAGGATTGATTTGCTTCTTGCTCCCCTCCCCAGGTGGGCTGACCCCACATTTTTGCTCTGGGCTTTGGGGGACTTTACAAAGTGCTTGCTCAGATCCTGACCACCCCGGAGGCGTTGCTGGACTTCAGCGATCTTGGCATATGGAATGTCCATGAAGTGAAAGGGGCCAGGTTCTGCCCCCTGAGACTTCCTGTGGTGCACATGGATGGTTTCAGGTTCATGGGAGCGAGATCTAGTCTGGATGGGGACTCTTGTGGGCAGCTCAGGCTTCTGTGAAGGAGAGCCTGGGAAACAATAAGCAAAGTCAGTTCCTCTGATATCTCTGAGCACCACTTCACAGCCTGGATAGAAAGAGAGTTTTCTCATTTCTTCAATGCTCCCCACACCCTTCAATGCACCACACACCATACTAGAGCTAGAAGACCCTGCCATATAATGGATCACAAGGCTGGTATTCTCCCACCCTGAAACGTCATCTATTTCAATTGTCCTTTTTTGGACTGTCAGATGCAAACTGATGACTTGTTTGGTACTTATGCTAGCTTTCCCACAGCCATTCTCTTTCTCATTCCCAAACTAAACACTCCCATGCTCCTTTGCTCCCTACCAGCTCCAAAAAAAATACATGTGTCATTGACATCCACAAAGTAGGATGCCCTGCAAGCCACTCTTCCAGCCTTATTGAATACTATTGCCTCTGTCTTCTCTATGCTTCAGCCAAGTTGGACAATTCTCTGCTTTCTGAGCATGCTCTACCTTCTAACACAGCCCTGGCTTCCACAGCCCCCTAAGCCTAGAATGCCTTTTCCTACCCACCACCCCCACCCCACTTCCTGACCAAGTGGATTCCTATCCATCCTTTTAAGCTCAACTCAGAGGCTACTTTCTCCCTGAAGCCTTCTTTGATTTCCTCAGTCAGTAATAAGCTTCCCCTCAGATCTCCCTTGGTATTTTGCTTTGTAACTTTTCAAATATGCATTTCATGTGATGTTGATTATCAGAGTTCTCTATTTCAATGTCTTATCACTGAACTAAACTCTGTACTTCATGAAGGCAGGACCTCATTCTATATGGACTTTGTATTTCCCCTTACCTAGTATAATACCCTATACACAGGAGGCATGAGATAAATGCTCCTTGAATCCATTAAGAACTGGCTGGCTTTCAATGATACCAGAAGTCAACAGTAGGGACTCAAAAGGTCAGCTCCTTCAACTAGCCCAGGGATGCTAATTTGGATGAATTCATTAAGCAGCAACCAAACTTGCCCCATCCTCAGGGGATTCCTTTACCTGGTCCAAACTTGGATGTGTAGTTTTCTATCCCTGCAAGATCTAAATAGTGGTTTCTTCTTTCGATGTTCTCATCAACACAATGGTGATAGCGCCCAGATTGCTCCAAGTGGGCATCTCCATGGTACCTGGAAGAGAACAGAGAGGCATTTAGGCAACTTTGCAAACAGGTGGAAGGGAGGGGTTACAGGGAATAGCAGATGGGGTGCAATGGAAAGAATCCAGGACTAAGAGTCAGGATACTTGCATTATACCTGGCACAGTCATTCTTGAGCTGTGTAACTTTAGGGAGGTTACTTCATCTACCTGGGCATCAGTTTCCTTATCTGCAAAATGAGGTTAATGACACCTCCTCTGCCTACCTCATAGGATTATTGTGAGGATTAAATAGCGCCCAGAGATGTACCGAAGAGGGATTATCATTCAATTCCTTGAAGTGCAACTTTAAAACAGTAAATCGCACCCTCAGCAGCAGCAGCAGCTGGGCTAGCCTGAGGGCAGGTATCAGGGTGATAAAGGCAGGAAGATGGACAAGTTTTATCTCTCTGATAGTAGAGGTCTTCCACAATCTGGCTCCACTCCATCCAACCTCATTTTAGAGGAATTAGAGTGGGAAGGAACCTAGAGATTATCTCTGAATCTCTTCATTTTACAAATGAGGACACCAAGACCAAAACAAAGTGACTTGTCCTAGATTGTGCAGGTTAATAAGTAAAAGAGCCAGGAGTTGAACCCAAAATCTGACTCCAAATCGTGTACTTTTCCTACTATACTGCACTGTCTCAATCCTCCTCCTTAACCAGCCCTCTAATTCTAGTCAGGCCAGGCTTTTGTTCCCCCAAAATACTATTCACATCCCCCATGTCATATCTTTGCTCATGCTATCTGATTCCATCCCTAATTCCCAGAATTCCCTCTCCCCATTCAAATCCCATTCCATCCTTCAGGCTTGTCCTGCCTCCTCCCTCATCAGGCCAGCCCACATCTTTCTCAACTCCTTTGGTATACATAGTCATAATTACCCAACGCAGCGACTGCATATGCAGTCTTCTATCATTCTCAATTCTTTGTCTAATGCATAGCAAGAGACCAATAAACAATTGCACAATTGCTGACTTTACCTTTCTTATAAAAAAGCAAGAGGGAACTATATTAAATGGTCCCCCCCTCTAGCTCCAGATGATCCCATAACTATTTCACGTTTTGTTCTGTTTCCATAACTAGACTATAAGTTCCTCCAGGGGAGTGACCAATTTTCTTCCTTTTTAAGTCTTCTCCCAAAAGCAGGCATTCCCCATATTCTTGCTGATCAGCTGAAGCCCTTTGGGGGACCCTCCCCCATGAGGGCGAGGATTTTTTCCTACCTGAGGGGAGCACGTTGCTTCTTCTCCAAGCTCCTCAGCTCTTCGTTGGCCTTGCTCTCTGTTCTGCGCCTCAGGCTTGGTAGGTCTGTCCCCCATACACGGGGAAGCACAGAAAACATTTTTCAATGAGTACCTTATTTTCATCTGACTTCATTTACTTTGTCCTCCATTAGTACTTTATTTTGTGTTACATTTATTTGTTTATATATGTCTGATCATTCTCTGCCAGATCTAAGTTCATGAAGAACAGGAGAACACGTCATACTTGACTTTGTATTTCTCCCAGTACTATGTTTTGTGCTCTGCAGGCATTTCTTAAATGTTTCTCGAATCCCAAGTCAACCTTCTATGCTCTGGGCCAGGGTTTTTTTGCCCAAGAGGTATTTAAAAAGAAAAGCTATATAAGGCTATGGAAAACTAATAAGATAGTAACTTACAGCCCAGGGTGAAGTTGGTATGGTTAAAAGGACTCTGGGAAGCTCTCATCCAACATGATCTAAACACAAAATACTTATGGATACTCTTATTCCCCCTTATTGATTCCTGCTCCTACTCGACTCTCCAGCCCAATAGTCTATAATCTGGCCCCGTATTCTCTCTTTCCTGAGAAAGACTGCATTTCTTCCAGGAACAAAATGTCATATTCCTTACCGCCTTTGTTTTTGTCATTCTGAAATAAAAGCCTTTCTTTTTCCTATTCCATCAATCCAAATTCTTCAGGGCCCAACTCAGGTCTCACCCTCCAGGAAGACTTTCCCACTTAAGTATGAGAGTCAAGAATTTCTTTCCCTTCCTCATTTGGCAATTGATTCTACATTTTCTCCATGAAGAGATTCACCTGACAGCCCCCCAAACCCAACCCTCCCTGCAGGGAAGAATCTCTCAAAAAAGGGGGTAAATTATTTGTACTATTGTTCTCCCCCTTCTACAGCTTACCATGGATTTGCCCTGAACAATTCTTACCGGCATGATTGAGCAAAATACTCTTCCTCTTCTGACTCCCATCTGGGGCCACTGTGAGTTTCACCCGCAGAGTCTTGCTGGATGTAGGGGAATGGTTGACTGAGGAATCAACTACCTCATAGATGGTATGGAGCAAGCTAGTGATATCCTGGATGGGAAATTCAAGAAAAATTCCACACTGGGTTTTAACCAAGAATTCTCGTAGATATTAAGAAAGATTAAAAGGTAAGAAAGAAGTAGAAACAAAATTAATAGTCTGGTACTAATTAAGCTAAGTGGCTTAGTGAATAGAGGGCTGGGTTCAAAGTCAGAAAGACTCATCTTCCTGGGTTCTAATTTGGCCTCAGATACTTGCTAGCTGTGTGACCCTAGGCAAGTCATTTAACCCTGTTTGCCTCAGTTTCCTCATCTGTAAAATGAGCTGGAGAAGGAAATGGCAAACCACTCCAGTATCTTTGCCAAGAAAACCACAATGAGTCACAAAGAGTTCAACACAACTGAAAAATGACTGAACAGCAACAATTAATTAATAGAAATATTGCCAGAGGACTTGGGTTTAAATTCTGCCTTTGATGCTTCCTAGCTATGTGCCTTGGACAAGTTATTTCTCTTTCCTGGCTTCTACATCTGGAAAACACAGAGGTTGGACTAGGGCCCATGATGTTCCTTCTCCAGATCTAGGATTCTGTGTCTGATGGTCAGGTTCTTAAAATTATCTCCAAAGTTCCTACGAGGCTCTGTGGGGACATTTAATAACAAAGTGGTAAGCCTCTTCTCCTGCACCTTCTCTCACTCCCACTGGCCCTTCACCTCAGAGTCAGGGTTAGCTCTCTGTTCATCTCTAGCACACCTGTTCCTGGGTCACGGAGGCTGCCCCAGAATGCTCACACTCTCAGGGATGTTCGTGAGAGATAAGCCTCCACTGGGATGAGCTGCTTCTCTCCCCTAAAATTAGCCCTGTCAGTCAGTTTGGCCAGATGAGTTTGGGGAGCCTGACTGGGCAACAAATGTTCCTCTTGCAGAAAAGAATGGAAGATCTCCACTCAAGTGAAAAGAAAGAGAAGTAGCCATTTAGTGCCAAACAACATCAACCAACTTCTACAGATATCTTGTTATTTTCTGTGCTGCGGTTCACACTGTACCTCATGTCTTGAATGGACTCTCCCTGCTCCTATCTTTATACCTCTTCATAGAATCTCAAAGTTGATAAGTACCTTAAGGACCATTTAGTCCAATCTGTATCTCCTAAAAGAATATTGTTGATTCGTTTTTCAGTCATGTCCAATTCTTGACAAAGATACTGGAGTGGTTTGCCATTTTCTCCTCCAGCTCATTTTACAGGTGAAGAAACTGAGGCAAACAGGGTTAAGTGATTTGCCCAGGGTCACACAGCTAGTAAGTAAGGATCCAAAAATATATCCCCTACAATATACCTGGCAATTGGTCATCTATCCTTTGCTTAAAGACCTCAAGTGAGAGGGAACTCACTACCTTTCAAGGCAGTCTAGTCTACTAAGACAGCTCTAATACTTGGGAATTTTTCCTTTACATGAGACCCAATTTGTCTCTAACTTCTATCCATTGTGTCTAGTTATGTCTTCCAGAGCCAAGCAAAAATAAATTTAATTCCTCTTATATAAGACAGCCCTTCAAACCTAGGCCTTCTCTTCCCCAGGATAAACATCCCCAGTTCCTTTAACCAATTCTCACTTCTGGTCCTTTATCATCCTGGTTACCCTATTCTGAACACACGCCTGATTATCAATATCTTTTCTAAACAGGATGCCTTAAAGTGTTGAGGTCCCTCTGGCTCTTCTTTCAAAGTCCAGCTGTCACTTCCATGAAGCTTTCCTGCCTCCATCTAGACCAAAGGGATTTCTTTCACCTAAAACTTCTCCTTAATGCTATAGTTGTTTAAGTAAATGCATTTCTTTCCTTCTCCCATTAGAGTCTAAACATACATCTGTGTACTCCTAGGGCCCCAGTCAAGAGCCTTGCACTTAGTAGGTACTTATTAATGTTTACTGAATTTCATTTCCCTAATAACACCATCCCTTGTGTTTTATTATAGAACTTACTAAATTTCCAAAGTACTTTTACATCTTATGTCATTTATTCCATATTTATAAGTTTCTTAAGATAATAAAATATGTTAATAGAGTAAAGCAATTCTTTTCTCATCATCAGAATAAAAATTGCCTGTTTCAGTTTCAGATAAATTTTTTAATTAAAAACAATTCAACATTACTGTACACTTGCTTTCTCTGTTTGTTTCGCACTCCCCCTTTTCCTTAATGTGAACTTTAGCCCTCCAGTCTGTTCTTCTCCCCATCCTTTTTATATATTTCAGCATTTCTCTCTTTCCTTCTTATGCTTTCTTTCTAACGTGTTACCATAAACTTTCCTTTGGGATCAAAGCTTTCTTACCCTCCCACAGTCTTGGGGAAAAACTCAAACACTCCTGTCAAGTAGATATTATTACTTGATTTTACAGATGAGGAAAATTAGATACAATTAGGTAAGGTTCCCAAGGTCATGTAGCATAGGATGGGATGGATAAAATTAGAACCTGGATCCTAGACAACTTGTCTTAGGCCTTTTTCATGACAGGAGGCCACTGATCATGAAAAGATCAGTAGATCTGAGTTCTCAGGACCTGGGCTCAAATGATGCAGCTACCTATTTACTACCTATGTGACCTTAAGCAAGTCATTTTCCCCTTTTCTAAAACTCATTTTCCTCATCTATAGAATGAGGTGGTTGGCTCTAGAGTTAGAATCCTTGGTTTCAAATTCCTCCTCTAATACTACCTATCTTGAACAAGTCAATTAATTTTCTGGACCTAGTTTCCTCATCTGTAAAATGAAGGGATTGGAGTAGAAGGCCTCTAAAGTCCCTTAAAGATCTGGATCCTACATTCAGTATGTTGTTGGTGGGGAGAACTATTAGTAGTGCATATTTTGCACTACTGAACCAAATGCTTTTTATATTTAACACATAATAAGATAATATAAAACTGCACACCTGTTGATCTAACAATACGATTGCTAGATTTGTATCTAAAAGAGATTTAAAAAAAAAGGAAAAGGACCCACATATATAAAAATATTTATAGCAGATCTTTTTGTGGTGGCTAAGAATTGGAAACTGAGGAGATGACCATCAATTGGGGAATGACTAAGCAAGTTGTGGTATATGATTGTAATGGAATAATATTGTGCTATAAGAAATGATGAGTAGGATGATTTCTGAAAAACCTGGAAAAGTCTTATATAAACTGATACAAAGTGAATTGAGAAGAACCAAGAGAACACTATACACAGTAACAGTAACATTGTATAATGATCGATTGTGAATAACTTAGCTATTCTCAGCAATACGATGATCTAAGGCAATTACTAAGGACTCACGATGAAAAATGCTGTCTACTTCCAGAAAAAGAACTGATGGCATCTGATCCAAGAATACTATTTTTGACTTTCTTTTTTTTTCCTTTGGTCTGTGTCTTCTTTCACAACATTACTAATATGGAAACATGTTTTGTATGACTGCACATGTATAAACTATATCAAATTGCTTACCATTTTAGGGAGGGAGGAAGAAAGGGAAGGAAGGAGAGAACTTGGAACTCAAAATTTTAGAAAATGAATGTTAAAAATTCTTTTTATATGTAATTGGGGAAAAAATAAAATATTATTATAAGAAAAAATAATAAACCCAGTAGAATATTTGGTATTATTTATACCAGGGTTGGGAAAGCTATGGGCTGCAGCTAACACCTATTTTTATATGGTCCACAAGTGACCATTCTTAACTTGCAGGTTCCCAGATTTGGCCCACGCGTGATAGTTTTCTGTCTTCTACTCCATATTTTTCCATCAGTTGAATGATTAGAAAGATGAGATTTCCTGTGTAATATCATTTACAAAAGCCTACCAATTCCCTTATGAAATTCACTGAAGATGGTCTTAAATGTATATTTGCAGATTGGAGATGTGAAACACAGCCTAATGCCACCCATGATTGTACCCAACCCAGATTAAAATGCAATTAGAAATATTTAACAATATAAAAATACAACAAAACAAATATAATGTTAATTTGTGGTTTTCTAAGTCAATATGTGGCCTACTGATATCCTTATGTGTAGTTGAGTGAGCCTTGTTTCCATCTGAGTTTGGAAATCACTGGTGTAGATTATTTTCATTAAAAAAACTATATAGATAAAAAAATTGATTTTATGTTCACTCAGGTACTATTTATCAGAAGTTGAGTAAGAAGTACAAATTCAGTAATCCCAATTAGAGAATGAAGTCCACATGATGGACCAAGAGAAACTATTCTAACCTGAAGAGTCAGCCCTTACCAGATGAAGCCTTGATCTGAAATTTGACTGAAGCAGAAAAGTGTGAGTCCTTCTCTTCCCACACAGAGGAATGTGTGTGGGGACAGCCAAAAAGCATAGAAGGAAACTGTATATTTATAACCAGATTTGAGGAGTGGATTTAGGGCTAAAAATAGATGAAGGGAAACGTCAGCCCCAGTTCTCCTCTGACACTAATCCTCCACCCTCCTTCTCTTCAGTAGGAAAAGGAAACTATCTTTCTCCAAGTCCACTCTGAAGGATGTTCCTTTTTTTAACCCTTTCTTTTTTCTTATTTTTTTTTAAATCACCTAGGATATTTCTTAAGAACTTATAGTTAGAACCGGAAAGCAATACCAGTTGTAGGTTTCCCTAGGGTCTGCTTAGAAAAAGAATAAAAGAAAAATCTTTCAGTGCTGAAATATTGAAAAGTGGGGCTCTTCATGTTCTAAACCAGCAACAGGGAGAAAGATGGAGAAGAGAGCAGCAGTCTTTGAGATAAAATGGACAGTTGGGAGACAGAATGCTCTCCAAGAAGCAGGGTGACTTTCTAAATCTTTGGCACAAACACTCCAGACACATCAGCTCAATTATCAGGAATTTAAAGTCTAATGGCAAACCTCCCTGTGAAGATAATTATGGCACAGCTGTCAGTTCTCAAAACAGGCTGTCAGAAAAAGTGGGTCCCTCCTTCTGTGAAAGAATAATCCTTTATATTAGTAGTGTTTTATGTTTTCAAAGTGTATTTACATCTATCATCTCATTTGATTCTCATGACAACCCTCTGGGTAGACAGGCAGGCCAAGGACTATCATTCCTATTTTAAGAAGGAAACAAAGTCAGTGAGAGGTTAAGTGACTTGTCAAGGTCATTTAGTATCTGTGACTTCACTGGCATGAGACCTCTCCCTCCATCAGCGCAGGTCGAAACTCCTTCCTGACTTAGTGGATAGCCTTCATGAGTTACTACAGCTGAGAAGGAAAGCCCTGGACTTTTTTTCCTCTCTTACTAGACAGATTTCATGAGTTGCTGTCAGTGAATAAATTCCTAACCCTGTGGTCAACCTGGTGATGACCTTCTCTGAACCTAGCTAAGGGTGCACTTCGATGAATATTCCAATAATCTAATGGATCCAGGATTTCATCAGGTACCACTTCCCACAACAAAGATTGCAATCACATCTGTGTCTGCTCATGGGAGTCACATCACTAGTAAATGGTGGAATTGAAACTGGCACCCAGGTCTTTCTGCTTCCTAACTTAATCACTCTTTCTAGCGAACTTTCCTCTCTCCCCCATTAGACTGTGAGCTCTTTAAGATCAAGAACCGGTTCTTGCTTTCTTGGTATCCCTAGCATAGTGCTAGGTACCTAGTAGGCACTTGAAAAACTCTAGCTGATTGGTTAAGCATGAACCATTCATTCAGGTGAGAGAGACTAAAGAAAATAACAAGAATGTAAAGGTATTTTAGAGATGCTAAGTACTTTGTTTTGGGACAATTAGCCCCCATCCTTCAAAGTGCCATGGAAAGAATTAGCTGTCGAATGGTGAATGGTCAATCAATAAATCAAAATGGACTCAAAGGGGAACCAATATTAAAGATGAATGGCATTCAGTGTGACTTTGAGCATCTCAATCATTCAATTAATTTGAGTTCCCAAAGTTATAAAATTACTATCTGGGCCTGTACTCAAACCCAAGTCTACTGACTCCTAAGCCTGGATTTGCTCATCTCACTAAACTACAGAGCTTTCCTAAGAGGATGTGGCTATTATGTATCTATAAATACAGTCAAATTAAACACTTGGTGATCCACAAAGCCTCGAGCTGTACATATATACTTGTCCATATATAGCTGCATGTGTGTTTGTGTATATATAAATGGATACAGAGACCGTATGTTGTTTGTGGTGTTTCAGGGGACACTCTCAGAGTTGAGAAGAGATTAGTTCCAGCCTGTACTCGGAACAGCTCATCAGTCCTTACTGGAGAAGGACCCAGGGCTTCCCCTTCAAGGCACTCCCATGATTTGAGTGCTTGAATTTTGGCTATTGTCCAAGAATCTCTAAAGGACAAAGCTGAGAGCACACATAGAAAAAGCCCTGGATTTGGAGTCAAAAGAGGAGAGTTCAGATACCAACTCTGCTATTTACTTACAGCCTGTGTTACCTGAGGCAAAGCACTTAAGTTCTGTAGACTTCAATTTCCCACTTTGAAAATTGAGAGGATTGGACTAGATGAACTCTAAGATCCCTTCCAGCTCCAAAACTTATGATCTTTTAGGGAATAAGTTTGAAGCCATGGTATTTCCTCTATATCCAAGCACATTAGGGATGAAAACAGAAAGCCACCAGAAATTCAGACATGATCATCACTACTTGAATCTAATCAATGCCATTTGTAATACCAGTATAATAGAAAAGGTTCTGGACTTGAATCAGGAGACCACTGTTCTACGCATGCATATGTCCCTTGTGAGGTATGTAGATGAGTCATAGAGCTTCTCTGAGTTTTAGTTTTCCTCAATTTGATAAACAATTAGTGAGCATTCACTATGAACTGCACTCATCCAAACATGGTAAGGACTTCTAAGTTCTCCAGAGCAGTGGTGTCAAACTCAAATAGAAATAGGAGAGCATTAATCCGTATGTTAGGATTTTTGTGAGCTGCATACTGACTTAGCTTTAAAATGTCACATTATCTAGATTTTGTTGTATTTTTATATATTATTTAAAATACTTTCCAATTACAGTTTAATCTATTTCAGGTTGCACATGAGTATTGGAGATCACATGTGGACTACAGACTGTGTGTTGGATACCTCTGCTCAAGAACACCAAGGCTGGGTGCTAATAGGAGTTAAATTTGGAGAGGCTTCTTGCCAGAAAGTTGGCTGCCAGGTGACAAACATTTTTGGCCACACTTATAAAAATTGTCTATTAAGGTACAGAAAGGTCTGCCATATGTATTAATGCAATATGAATCTGCAGTTTATGTAGATCCCTAAATCTTAAAGACGCTTAGATGAATAGTTTAACTCTTGAGTAGTCTGGAAGGGTCACTGCTTCCAGGGCTGGCTAAGATCCCAAGAAAGCCCCTTTCTTCCATACACCAGAACATATTCTTGTCAAGAGGATTGGAAATTCAGAGCTTCGGTAGGAACCCTGGGAACAGAGACAAGCTATAGGAAGGCCTAGCTCCATAGAAAGCCTTGCTTTGATCTAGCAGAATTATGATGTCCCCTCTTACCTCTCGTGTGACTTTGCCATTGTTATCAAAGTCATACAGTGTGAAGGTCCATTCTTGCCGGTTATCTTCTTCTACCGAAACATCACACTGCAACTCCTGAAAGGAAGACAGAAAGTGGCTACACAAACCTGTACCATATGAGGCTCCATGGGGGGGGCATCATCATTTATTCCTCAATTAGAACTTTGCCCAACATTCCTGCTACAACAAAACCCTTGGTTTTAACTTGTAAAAAGAATTTTTGAAGAGAAAACGGGGGATGCTGAACCAGAAACTGGGGATGATCAGTCTGGATAATAATAATACTAATAGCTTCCACTTTTATAGTGCCTTAAGGTCTACAAAGCACTTTGCATACCTCAAGGAAAGGTAGCAGATATAATGAATACAGGCTTGAGAATTAAGAAAACCTGGGTTTTTCTCATTCCTCTTCATTTATTACTTTTCTGACACATATTGACTGGGTCACCCTGGGCATGTTACTTACTCTCTTGGGGCTCTAAGTGATTCATTAAGACTGTAAATTACAGAGAAAATGCTGACCTGTCTGCATTAGTAAGAAAGTGTTTCCTCTCTCAGAGCTTCTATGTAGCAATAAAATTACAAGTCCAATCCCTATTCCTACTCTTTAATACACCTTATCTCACTCAATCCTTACAATAATACTGTGAGGTAGATGCTGTTACTAGTCTTATTTTACAGAGAGGAAACAGTCAGAGAGGTTCAATGATTTGCCAAGGTCACCAAATTATTAAATGTCTGAGGTGGGATTTGAACCTAGATCTCCCCAAAAGCAAGTCCCATGAGATAATAGGAGCCTGGGGGTTAGTTGGGCATTGGAGGGGAGAGTGAGAGGGAGGAGAAGAGTAGGATTATATAGATAGTATCCCAAAAGTCTTAGCATACTGCAAGATTTTTGAAACACTCTGTATTTAGAGATCATCCATAATTTTATAAATGAGGAAACTGTGATCTATGTCCTGAAATATCTGAGAAGCTACCATGTGGAAAAGGGATCCAACTCATCCTGTGTGGCATCAAGGCAAAACAAAGACCAATGAGCTAAAGTTTCAAAGAGGAAGGTTTGGGCTCAGTATGTAGAATGAAGAAATGTCTAACAATGGAGGCAGTCTAACATGGGCTATCTTGTCTTACAGTGAGTTCCCCATTCCTAGATGTTTTCATGTAGCAGTTGGATCCTTATGGGGACTTGTCGGAGGAGATCCCTATACTAGGTGGAATGTTAGACTAGATGATCATAAAGGTCCCTTCCATTCGTATCCTATAAAAATGTAAAAAAAAGGCAACATAAAAAAAAGCTCATAAGTTTCCTACTACCTTAAAAACTCCATGAGGACAAGGACCATGTTTTATCCGTTTCTGTATCTTTGAAATGCCTAATGCACAGGTTTGTTGAATGAATGAGTGAAAACATGAATGAACGGCTATAGTTACATATAGAAACCACCCTATGTCTGTCTCCTTCTTCCCACTGACTTCCCTCCTCCACCCCAAATGAAACCCCAAATCTTTGCCACCCCAGCTCTCTCCATGCACAGCAGAATCAACAGGCAAAACTATCCAAACAGAGGGTAAAATAAACAGCTTCAAACAGCTTCTAAGAGAATGCGCAAGAGAAAGCAGACTCTCGAATACCTGGCTTCTCCCGCTGACTTGAAACCAATTCCCTACAGCAGTTAGCGGTCCCCCCCATCCCATGCTGAGTTCAAAGGCAGCTTTTCCTCAGTTGTAACAAGCCCATCTGATAACTGCCAAGTGTCCCAGCTCTGCTCCCAGATGCATCGTTTCATGTTACACAACATGCTCTGTGCATACACACACCTCTAAGAGAGAACCCTGCCCATTCCTCCCCCCACCCCAGCCCCAAACATACACACTTGCCATTCTGCCTTTTATACCTCATCGTAAAGTGAATCTGTTTACCTGTTTTCCCAGCCCTTCTGAGCCTATGTGTTGAGGATGCTTTGATGTGAGGGAGCAGGAATAAAAGGGGGTATGGGAGCAAAATATCTGCTTATCTGTGCTTGATTTCTTACCACATGTTAAGAATCCCCATGCCCCAGCCCGCTGAACAAGCGTTCTCTTTCCCAGCGACCCTATGCTACACCTGGCGAATAATGCAGCAGCCTGCAGAGGCAAGCTGGCTAACTTTGGTGTAGGTTACTGACTACTCCTCAACCATAGGTACAGTCCAATGAGCTTCAAGTAGACTGAGCCAAACAGGGAGGAAGGAAAGGAAGGGATGGAACTCCAGTACTCTTTCCATGGCACCACATGATTTATTAAGTCTTTGTGATTTGTCATAGGCAAAAAACCTGATCACCTGGTGATGGCTCTCATAATATTTATATAGTACCTACTATGCGCCAGGCACTATGCTGCATGCTTTACAAATATTATCGCATTTGATTAACCAGATGACATCCCTCCTCCCCATGTCCCAATTAGCAGCTCCTAAAATCCTTGTTCAGTGAACAAGACTTGACAATTGATTTGGGGGTGGGGGGGGCAGTGAGGGAGACAGAGGAATTGAGGATGTAGAAAATATAGGAAGGTTTAGAAGGCACCTCTAGCTCCATTACTCTTAGCCCCATCATCCCCCACCCACCCACTCACCCAAACCAGAACTCGAGGCTTAAGGTACAGTGAAGAGTGCTAGATTTGGAGTCAGAGAGTTCAAATCTTGGCTCTGACACTACCTCTGGGAACTTGGGCAAGTCACTTAATTGCTTAGGTTCCTCAACTGCAAAATGAGAGGGTTAGACCAAATGACCTTGAAGTTTCCTTGTATCTCCAAAACTATGGAGCTGTCTCCTGGACAGCCATTAAAAAACTAAAGTGTGGTCATTTCCTCTGGCATCCAGGGGAGATAAAACACCAAGATGTCTACTTCCAGTTACCCTCCATTAAGTCTCATATCATCCACAAGCTCAAAGGAAATTAGGTAGTACTTAAATCAGAGAGTCAGTAAAAAGCAGGATTTGTATTAGTATCAAATTAACTGATGACAATGGAAAGGAAAAAATCTTCATTTCTATTTTCTTTTTCTTGTTGGAGTCCATCTGCCAAAATGATGAAAACTCATCTCCACTTAAAAGTGTAATAATAAATATAGATTCATTTGAAAATGAATGCGTTTCCGAAGAATTGTTTATTCTTGTCTTTCATCATCTCCATTTCAAAGAATCACAGAATTTCTAAACTGAAAGAGATTTCAAAGATCATGAAATTTCATCCCCTCCATTCCCAGATGAGAACAAACTGAGACTCAGAGAGGGTCAGAGATATGCCCAATGTAACACAGTAACATGGCCAAGATTGGACCAAGCCCTCAGGCTCCAAATCCAGTATTCTTTCCATGGCACCACATGATTATTAAGTCTTTGTGATTTGTCATAGGCAAAAAACCTGATCACCTAGTGATGGCCCTCATAAAGACTCTGTTCAAACTCAGCCTGGCTACTCCTTAGACAACAGAGAGTCTACCACTAGGCCCAAGCAAGAAACCTTTCTAACCAAACAAAACTTGCCAGAGTTTACTTGGCTGTCAAAGTCCTTGAGGAGCTAAGGTGGTTTCTATACCATGAGGAGGCATTGGAAAGTAGGTATGGCCATCTCATTTTTGCAGAAGAGGAAACTGAATCAAAGAGATTACTTGCCTGTGGTCACACAATGAGCCAATAGGACAATCAAGGTTAGAACCCAGACCACTTGACCTCTTACACTATCTTTTGCTCACTGCATCACACAAATAAGTACCTCTATGTTGAGTTGGTCAATAAGGAGTTTGTAATTCTTAGAGACACTGGGAAGCTACTGAAGTTTCTTGAAAAGGAGAGGGACATCATCAGACCTGTACTTTAGGAAGATGAATTTGGCAGCAGTACAGAAGATAGACTAGAAAGGAGGGAATCTAGGAGCAGGGAGATCAATTAGGAGACTAAAGAAAGAGATGTGGTAATGGCCTGAATAAAAGGAGTAGCCTTATAAGTAGAGAAAAGGGGACAGATTAGAGAAATATGGAGATAAAATGATAAGACTTGGCAACTGACTGGATATGAGGGACTGGAATAAAAGGGGAGGGAGGAGTAGAATATTATTTGACTATTATATGACTAGAAGAATAGTGGTACCCTCAATAGAAACATAATTTGGAGGAGTTGCAAGGTAGAATTCTATTTTAGACATGTTGAGTTTGAGATGCCTAAGAGACGCAGTTGTGGAGCTGTCCAGCATACAGCTTGCCAAGTACAACTGGAGTTCAGGGAAAGGATTTGAATTGTACATTAAAACTTGGGAGTCACCTGTATAAAGACAATAATAGTTAATGGTTCCCTATCTTAAGCAAAGGATGGGTAACCATTTGTGGGTGGGTTACAGAAAGGGATTCTTGTTCAGGTATAGGTTGGACCAGATGGATTCTGAGGTCCTTTCCAATGCTATGATTTTGTGCCTTCTGCCTAATAGGTCTCCCTCTAGTATTTATCTGATCAGGAAACACCTTGGGCAAAAATCAGTGTCCAGCGGTGGCTATAGTCAAGAGTAAACAGTGTAAGAAGTTGAATTTTTTTTTTCATTTGGGGGGTTTAAATCATGTTGGAAAGCTCTCACAAACTAATGAAAGGCCTCTAGTAACTTGGCAGAAGAGGGAGCTTTAAGGAACTAATTTAAAGGGGTAACAGCAGAGGTACCAGCCCTGGTTTCTCTAATGGTTTGGATTGGCAAGAGCTCCCCTCTTTCACAAGCATGTCAAAGTATGAATAAAGAGGTGTTTTTTTTTTCCTGGGGCCAGAGCCTAAGCCTCAGCCCAATCCCCAAGGAAGAAGAAACTTACTTCAAATTTCAGCTGCTTCTTAGAGCTGGGGCAAGATTCACTGTCTTTCTCAGCCTTCTTTTCATCTCCACTCCCTGGCCCGTCTGTCTTCTCAGGAGGCAAAGACACTGCAAAGGCATTGGCAAAAGAGAAAAGTTGACAAGAAGATTCTCAGAAGATGTGTGTATATGGCAAAAATCATACACTGACTGGTAACTAAGAAGGAAGCTGGATCCTACAAATTCACAGTTCAGGATTAGTTAATCATGTCAAAGATTCTGGATGTTGATTCCTGCCCAACTACTGGGATTTTCTTATCTCTAACTCTCATTTTACTGCAAATTCATAAAATCATAGTATTTTTAGGTGTAAAGGGCCTTAAAGATCAGTTAGTCCAGCACTTTCATTTTACAAAAGAAAAGGCCCAGCCTAGAAAAATGAAGTAACTAGTCTAAGGCTACATATATTCTGAAATCCAGTGATGCTGCCTCCTTGTAGTTCTTCAAACTAGACACTCCACCTTCCAACTCTGGGTGTTTTCTTGGGCTGTCTCCCATGCCTGGAATGTCCTCCCTTCTCATCTTTGCCTTCTGGCTTCCCTGTCTTTCTTCAAGTCCCAGCTAAAATCACACCTTCCACAGGAAGTCTTTCCTGATCCCTCTTAATTCCAATGCCTTCTCTCTGTTAAATACTTCTAATTACTCCTATAAATAACTTGTTTGTACAGTTATTTGCATATTCTGTCCCCCATTTGATTGTAACTTCTACAAGGGACTGTCTTTGTATCCCCAGGCTTAGCACAATATCTTAATAAATGCTTATAGACTTATTGACAGCTAGTAAGTTACAGATCCAGATTCATAGTTTTTTATACTATACCTTGCAGTGAACTTTGGGGAGCTCACCTCTACCTTAGTGAAAATGAACTTATAAAAATGATTTTGTCATTCCCATTTTGCTTAGAAAATTGATATCTCCCAGCATCCCATCCAAAAGAACTGAGCTTTTAATAGCCCATTTTCCCCATGTTCCCAACCACCCTCTGGAGTTTCTTGACAGACTTGATTTGAAGTCCCAAGGAAACCTAGAACAGGGATGAACCTCTTAAATACCGCAAGATTGCTGCTGTTCGTCCATAGTTCTTGAAGATGACCAATGACACCAGGAGGGTGATGTCTTAACTTGCAAGTGAATTGGACTTATGTGAGGCAGAGCTGTGCAAAGTCATCAGCCTCAGTCTTTCCTCCAGAGTCATTTGAGTCCAATAGCAAGACATAGGTCGGGACAACTGGAAATGGCCCCAGATGCAGTGGGAGACCTTGGCCTTTTTAAGTTAATGCCTTTCCCAGGTCTCAGTTTGTCTGAGGCAACACCCATTCAGTAAAAGAGGGGAATCAAAGGAGGGAGGGAAAGGAGAGAGGGAGAGTAGCCTTGATAGCCCAGGGGCAACAGGAAATAGCCCACTTACAACTGCCTAAGGCCTAACAAAAGGAAAGACTTTACAAAATACACAGCCTCTTCACACATCTATGTATAATTCATGTCCTTGGGAGAGGGCAGGGACTCACAGAGTTCAACTGTGTTAGGGGAAAGTGTGGGTGCATATGAACACAGACACACACAATACACAATACATGTCTTGAGTGAGCTGGAGGACTCCATGCCAGAAGAGCCCTGTCATTGATTCGCCCTTCACCCAGGGCACTTTCTGTCCTTTCTGCTAAAGACCATCCTTTTCCTCTGTGCATACATAGTTCCTTTTAAGACTTAATGGAAGAGGAGTGGGAGGGTCAGATGACCTCATATTGATGTCATTATGCATATGACCAGTCCAAATGAGGTCACAGGAGGACACCAAAGCTTTCTCCCACAATCACGTGTCTCAGATGCCACACCATTCTTTTGTCTGCTCTGCTCCAAAATCACGGTGGCCACATCAGGTTTTAGTTTCCAGCACATCTAAAATGTTGCCCATTATAGCACAATGTGCCAAATATTTTTATTCCTGCTATCTGACTTCCCTTAATCTTTGTAATTTCCCTCTCACTCTAGTCTTAGAATATTTATTTTCACATGGCCTCTCCCTCTAGACTGTGAGCTCCTTGAAAGCAGAAACCATCTTTTGACCTTCTTTGTATCCCCAGCTTAGCACAATGCCTGGGATATAGCAGATAGACCCCTTAATACTTATCATTATGCTATAATAATATTATTTATATGATAATATCCGATATTATAATAATATAACTGACCATCTTATAAGCAATAATGCCACATTACATTTGAAAAATGCTTAATGGGTTTTTTTTAAATGCCATCTCATTTCCTCCTCACAATCTCAACAAGATGGGCATCATTATTACCATTTTATAGATAAGGAAGCTAAGTACAGAGAAGAAGTAAGTGAACTAGCACACAACAAGTTGGTAGCCACCCCATTATTAAAACTCCAGTCTTCTGATCCCCCTTCCTAGATCCCTCTACACCCTTCTGCCTCTCTTGATCAAGCTGACTCCTCCCATTGGGAGAAAGCCTATGGTACTAGAAAGAGTAACTTGAGTAATGGTGGTCAATGACAACAGCTTTGAGAGTCAGCTAACACATGCAAAAACATTCAAGAAGCTCAAGAAATGAGGAAACCAGACAAAAGGAAATCAGGGAGCATTACTTTTGTATTAGCTCCACCTAATAAACAAGGCTGGACAAGGAAAGTTTCAGAACATTGAGCAAAGTTGGAAGGGTGTTACCACACTTGTGAATGGGCACTGATTCTGATCTTGTAGATGGATTCTTCAGCATGGATTGACACAGGTGGAAAGGGACATGGCTAAAATCTACAAAACCATGAACAGAATGGAGATATAAAAGGCAGGCTTGCTCGCCAAGCCCAGAATCATTAGGAATAGCGAATACTTTCTTGAGTTAGTTTCAGGACAAGTCAAATTAAGCAGAGAGATGGCACAGATGTCAAGAGACAAAGAAGTTTAAGAAGGATTTTGGTGAATTTGTAGATCATGGGAATTTGAGGCTTAGAGCTGGAAAGGACATTAGAGATAAACTAATCCACTTTTCA